>NW_020229969.1:257500-340000 GCF_003227715.2 Harpegnathos saltator | reverse complement strand
CGACGCGAAAAGGTAGTCGGGCTCGAGCCGGTGATGTGTTAATCAGGTGATTCCAAGCGCGGGCGCGTCTGACGTCCGACACTCGCGACGCGCTCCTCTCGCCACGAATTGATGGAAATGTGGGAGCGATTCAGGTCGTCCAGATGTGATTCACATCCGCGCAGACGCGTAAAATTAGCAGAGCACTCATTCCGTCAACGTAGTGCAACGTATTTTATTATTATTATGACTAACCAGAGAGTTTTAATAGGCCCCTTAGCCTCTGGCCAGTGTCCGACTTAAGAAGTCTTTTGTAACTTTATCCCCTGCTATATATATTTATTTAAAGCAGATTTGGCAGTAGCTTCGAGGAGACACTTTGAGCTGGTGGATTGAAATATTTGAAGTACACTTGTGTAGATGTGGGAACGTTAAATATAAAATGTTGGTTTTTCGGCAATTACTAGTTGTCTATTAGTGGTTTACTTAAAAATCGAGTTTGAGGAATTTTGCGTTTTAGCGCTAAGTCCATTTAGCATCTTTGCTGGGATAAATTTGTCTAATTGCTTTAATCAGTTCTGCGAATGGAACAAGGTTCATTTGAGGCGCTTCTCAGTGTCAAAGAGGTGAACTCGCAGAGGTGATGGTTCAGTTGCTCCGGTGGAACACCGGTGCTTCTTTGCAACCTGAGTCGTAAAGGTCACCACTAGGATGTAATCATCTGGGTATTAGCATCGGTTTTTTTTTGCAAACAAACTCGATGTTATGGTTCATTTTAAGATGATTGTACGTTTTATATTCAACGTTAGGGTTATGTTAGAGTTAAGTTAGGTTAGATTAGATATACAGTGGACTCAATATGTTATTTTAATACATGATAAACTCATCGATTTAGCAAGGTGAAAGATTGAAACAGATATTTTAATATATATTGCAATTTTTTAATTTCGTTAATCATTATTAATAATCTCTTTGACAGTACCGTTTGTTATGTGACAACAGTTAAAACAACTTTGAAATTTTAAAGGAGGATGTAAAGAAAACGATCGTTTGAATGCTAACTTTATTTTTTTTAATAACTTTTTGTTTTTCGTGAAATCACGGAAATGTCATTTAAATTTTTTAAATGTTGAACTAAAAAATTATATCCAATGTTCATGAAGCAAAGCTCGATAAACTCGTTTTCTGTTTAATTGCCAGGGCCTAGTATACAGGGTGTCCAGGATCTTTTGAAAACGAAAAATTGTGAAGATTAATTAGATCGAACTGATAAGAAAAATTATGTACTATTGTGCAAAAATCGCAATAGTTATTAAGTTATTAATGATTGAAAATTACCGTATCTTTTAATAGATAACTTGAAAATTTGCGTACTTATTTGCAAAATTGTAAAGGAGTTTTCTGTTTAGAATGACCTAATCTGATTATATGATGGCTATTGTGTTTAGCGATAAATATGAGTATATTGAACTTTGAATGAAACCTGAACCTGAACTGAGCTCTGAACTTTGAACCCTGAATCTTGAACTTGTCGCTGGGTACAATAGCCATCACATAATTGTAGATTAAGTTATTTTGAACAAAAAAGTACTTTACCATTTTGCAAATAAGCACACACATTTTCAAGTTATTAATTAAAAGACGTGGTCTAGATCTCTAGATGTGGTTATTTTCAATCATTAACAACTTAATAACTTTTTAAATTGCGATTTTTGCAAAATGGTATTTGATTTTGCTTCTCAGTTTAATCCGATTAATGTTTACAATTTTTCGCGTCCAAAAAATCCCGGACACGCTGTATATTTTACATCTATCTTCCCTAAACTCAAGGAATTAAGCTCGCTGGCTTATAGGGGCCCTAAATTGAATCTGTATCCGCAGATTCAAGTTATTGGTGAGCTTTAAAATAGTCCTATAGGGTGTGTCTCTCTGATCTCAACATGCGTAATACAACGTAATCTTGTAACGTGTTCTACTCGGTAATCCTACAGTAAGGCAGAGAATGTGCGAGTGTATTCGCTGACTAATGGAAAGCAGTTTAAGAATTCCGACGGGGAGTAAGAAAATGAGAGTCCGCGCGATTTCCCGTATATTCCCGGATATACTCTTTCGGCTCGCTCCGACGATAGTCGCGGAGATCGGCTGATCTTATTCTCGAGTTTGGGTTACCGTTATCGATGCGGCCGGTCATGCGAGACGCTTTCGAGACGCGAATGGAAAGCGGATGATAGCAGAATAAGAGCAATGCAAGCGATACACAACGGCGGGATATGGAAGAATCGAGCGTGAAGTTAATCAGCGTCGGTTTGTGGTCGAGCCGGCAGAATAGCGCGCGAAAACACCTCCGAGCGAGGATTTACATCTTCGTCGTGGCGTGCGAAAGCGAGCGAGACTCATTGTAATTGCAAGACTCCGGGCCGAGTTACCGAGGCCGTCGTCACGTATCCTTCGATTGAAATATACGGTCTATTCTCCATGTTGAAAAGGAAAAGGGGGGAAAGCAAATTCCGCAATGCGATTGATATCAGTTGGAGCATTGAAATTGAACCGTACGTAACAATCCCGAGCAATAAGCACTCGCGTCGTTTATAGGAACGCACCGACAATTTGCTGCGAATGTCTCGCGCGTTTCGCGCCTTGTTTTTCGCCGTGTTGTGAATTTCGTGCGCGGCAAGCGCAGCCCTTGGACTTTCCGTTATTCATCGGCAAGCGAGCCGCTCTCGCTGCTTTGCCGGCGATTGCCGCTTGTGTTTCTTTCTACCGTGGCACTAGGCGGGAAAGAAAGCGAGAGAAGAAGGGAGATAGGGAGGGAGGGGGGGGGCGGGGTGACGCGAATCTTGGAGATAACATAGGAGATAACGCCGGATAAAGTTCCCAAAGAGCCATTGGGAAGCGCCGGGAATGCGCCGCTGGTAGGCACGAGGAGAGGGAGAGTTCGAACCGCAGCGACCAGACGCGAAAAGGGAATATCGCGGAATATAAAAGCTCGAAAGCGTGGAAGCCCGTCGGATAATATTTCGCCGAGCGCAACGCGCTCGCCGGCAATGGCGGGAGCGATGGTAGGGGCGCACGCGCGACGGGGGTGAAACTAAGCAGGATCGCTCGCGTAACGAGTACATGGCGGCTCTCTTTCACCCGCACGACGAAGAGAGAGAGAGAGAGAGAGAGAGAGAGAGAGAGAGATAGAGAGAGAGAACGAGGGAGGGGGACGAAAGAGGTGTAGTATCCTGCTCTTTTTCATTCTCTCTCCCTCGTTCCTGGATCCTATTAGGAGTGCACGCGGCGATGCACTCGCACTCTCTAACGACCCGTGAGAGAAAAGTGCGGCGGTGGTGCGCGCAATGGCTCCGCCGGAGACGGCGGCTGCTCTAATCTAAAGTGAATTTCGACGCGGCTTGGCTCGACATGGGCGATTTATTTTCACGATTTTTACGCCACCGGCTCTCGCCACCATCTACCCTTCCCCTCTCTCCCTCCCTCCCTCCCTCCCTCCTCTATGCGAAAAAGCAACTACGTATAGTACGCGGTTAACACATTGACTACCGTGTCGTCTAAAAGTGAGCCACGCGTGATTCTCCGTAGGTGTATACATTCGTGTGAGTCATCCATTCGCGGGCTTTACTTGGCTAATTGTGAGAATGATATTCCATTGGGTCTATGCATAATTCCGTGGCGAAATTCCGACAGATGTCGTTTGCAGTCGTTTCTTCGCTCGCACATGTGTGTCAAACATATGAAGTGTCGTGCATTAAGCGAAAGCTGAAATTTGTGCCGACATTTTAAGAAAGTATTTATCGAGATCCGTGACGTGTACGAAGTTCAATTATATTTTGAACATGGATGGAAAAAACGTGTATTTTCGGTTTCGGATTTCGCTTTTTTATTTGCGAAAAGGCAAGAACGCGTCGCAAACTCACAAAAAGATAGACTTACCGACTTTTGGAAATTTCAAAATTATCAAATTAATTAAAAAATCAGGGCACTATTGCAACAATATATTCTCGAGATTAAATAAAGCAAGAAAGTCTAGTACCACTTTTTCTTGCGACAAATAGTTAGCGAGATATCGTAAGTTAAATATTGAAAAAGTTATCAAGTTTTCCTCAAATATTTCAAAAAATATTAGGCAAATAAAAAAATATTTTAGACAAAAGTTGTTCAAATTAATTGGTAGAAAAAAAAACAGTATAATAAAAACTAAAAGTTCCCATTTAAAAGACGCAAGTTGACCTCCAAATGACCTTGAAGGTCACGGCCAAGGTCAAATTCAAGGTCACCATCAGGTCCGTTATTCGATTTTCTACAACTTTCGTATGTAAAGTTTTTCATGAAAACTTGATCCTGCAAAGTTATCCGGGGGTTCCGGTATTTTTAAGACACCCTGTATGACTGACCGGCAGTGATCTCTCGACAGTTACTAGACCTAGGGTTACCAAAAATCCTTATCCACACGCATCGTGTCTGAATATCCGTGCATCATGCCTGTTGATTATTCGGAAGAATGGCGACGATGCTTAAAACAGCTGATCGCTTTGACAGTTTAGAGGTTAATCGACCGAAATCGTTTCCGCGTTAAGTTTACCAAGTGTGCAGGTTTGGTAACCCATGTAGCCAATAGAGGCGTAGAACCGATGAAAACGAACATAAAAGTCCCATCGTTTTGCGGTATTCGCAATGATTGTCGAGTTATTAATTATAGAAATCTGAGGAGTGAGCGCGCGATGAGATAAATGACTGGAGGAGCATCACAGCCACTCGGGTTACAGTGCGGCCCAGTTTGATTCAGCAACTGTCACTGGCGCGTGGCGAGACGCAGAAGTAGCGACGAAATAAGATTAAACATAACAGGGCGGTATTATATCGATAAGGTTACACGCATAACTATTTCTAAACTATGAAAGTGATAAGTCAGTTGCTTTGTTGCCATTTTTCCGAATAATTAACAACTATGATGCACAAATATTTAGATACGACGTGGATGAGAATTTTTAGTAACCCTAGATCTAGTAACTGTCAAGAGATCGCCTGTCGGTTGGTGTACGATGTTACAGCTTTAACATTTTGTGCAACTAGGATTTTTTAATTGTACGCGATACTGACCTGTTATTTATTGTACTATTCTAAACTAGAAGAGACAATTCTGTTAAGTAGCACGCTTATCGGTTTGAAAAATAGTTCTGTATTAATATCTGCAAAGGAATTCGGTTAAACTAACGAACGGTTAACTCAGTCAACAAGATTGCCAATATGAAAAGTGAAATAGTTTCTTTTTTGCTAGTACCGGAGGGAAACTTTTCCTGTTCTCACTTTATACTTGTTTGTTTGATAATTTTAATCAATTTATTCAAATTATGTATAATTTAACTTACCGTGCAACATCACATGGTACATGATATGAAATTTGATCAGGGTACGAGTTGTCCATTTAAAAATTTCTCTTAGCAACCGTCCGCGTCCGCGTTAGTTTAATCGAAATTTGTTAAAAATGTCCAATTATATAATACGTACAATTTTTTCGGTTATGGGCACTGTCTATTTCCACCGCAGACTTCTCGATTGATAATGTGTCAGAGGTGAGAGAACGCACGTTTAAAATTCCCGTAAGATACGACGAAATAAACAGATATATTCGCAAAGTGACATTTCGATCGAGTAGATTTGCAAAGTAGTTCTCGCGCTCTCTTTTTGTTCAGGCAATAAAAAAGTTTCCGTATGAAAATGAACGTGATAGGCGATCTATCAGATTTGACTTATCTTCTTTCGTGACTCGACTGCATTAATTTTACAATTAATCGTTCAGATCGAAAAGAAAATATTCAGGACTATTTTGACAGACAATCTTGTCTGATCGATAGAAGGAAGAGTCATTTCTTGAGAATATTCTGTCATTTAAACGTGTTCTACAGAGAGGAAATTTGAGCCTGCGTTTTCTCGCTTCTAACGTCAAAACAGACGGCTATAGCGATAGCGAGTAGCCAAAAGTTTTGATAGTAATTCAATAAAATTCCCTCGAAGTGTAAAGAAGTCGCGCCACGGCTTTTGTGCTGCGAGCGAGTTCGCGCGAGACGCGAATCACGTTAAACATGTGCAGCCTCGGTCGTTTCGAGCTCTCGCTGTTGATGGCGAGCGGACCTTAAAAGTTCATCTTCGAAGAGGACCGTCTCGATCGCGACGCTCACGTTCAGGCTTACGGGGGCTACGAGGAAACTCGAGGGCGATAAGCTCGTAAGGACAGAGTCTACGACTGCCGTTGACCGTTTAAGACCCGTGCATGGCTACCGTGACTCCCGCGGTCGCTTCCGTCCGATAAAGCCGCGCAGGTGCGACGATTCGCTGCTCAATACGTGAGTGGTCGGGCTTTATCGGCGGCACACGCGATCCGGATGGATGTCTGTGTACATGTGGGTGTGTGTTGCGACCAGCATGCACGATGCAAGTACTGCAACTGAAAGCAACATACGCCGCTCGCTTCACCTTCCATGGTGTTTGATAATTATTATTATATGTTATTTATTTATCAGTTGTTATTGTATATTTTATTATATATTTTATTATATATATTATTATTATTATTATATTGTATATTAGATATTAGATATACTGGGTGTCCGGATTCTTTGGAAACGAAGAATTGTGTAAATTTTGTCTAAAACGTTTTTCTCTGAAATGCTTAGTTTTTGAAAGAAAAGGAATGTAGGAGTGGTCTCAGACACCCAGTAGATACGATATGTCGAATGAAGAACTGAAACCGAATAGGCGGAGAAGCAACTTTGTTATTAATTTTTAATCGGATAGAAGAGTTTCGGAGGCCATTTTACTCAAAATCAAATATAATGATTGTAGCAGTAAATAATTAAATTATATATATTAATGTTACTATTTTACTAAATGCATAAAGTGGATTCTAAGAAGTCAAATATTTAGAATAGATTTATTAATTTCAGCTATTCTATGTATTGAGAACCTTTGAGGGGCTTTTTTGTCCGCTTGTGTTATAAAATTATTTTATCCCGATGAAGATCAAATATTTGGTTTATTCTTGTCAAGCATAACAACTTTGTACATACTTTATATATGAATCTGACGAGATTGTAATTAAATGTGACATAGACACGTAACAGTAAAGTACATTAATATGTAAAAGCAGATGCTCTTAAAATGCGTAAAATAATTTTATAAGTATGTCGACAATGCTAAGTAAATGCAAAAATGAGAAGACCGATATGACAAATGCAACTGACCGATAATTTCAAAACAAGGAGAATCACAGTGCCGCGTTCCAGCAGAGTGCGATCATAGAAGGTAAACTTGAACTCGTTCGATCTCTGACGGCAACCAGTTCTACAACCTTATTGCAATGCATTTAGCAGGTTCGTTATCAGTATCACACATTTTTATTCCATGTCAAACACATAAGTACAAATTAAACTTGTTTTGCATTACATAAAAAAGGTATAGGTTGGTTCGTGAAAGACAATTTTTCAGATATGGTAACGCAACAGCGTGATAGCAAACCTAATAAAGAAATTCTTGAAATTTCTTTGACTGATATTTTGCTCGGAGACTAGAGTGATCGAATTCGAGTGACTCTTTGTTCATATCTAAGGTGTTTAAAGTAAAATGGGTTCAGGATTTTAAAGGCAAATAGTGTTCGCAAAAAGAATCTTAATAAACATGGGTCGAGGAATTAATATTGTCAAAGTTATAAATAATTATTTATTTTAATTAAAGCAAGTGATCTACTCGCTTTTGGTACTCAGTTACAAAAAGTAACAGGCATATTCTCTGATGTAATTTGCCTGTGTCATCGACGAAGAATACATCATGCTTTTAAGAAATCCCCATAAAAAAGTCCAATGGATTTAAATCGGGAGAGCGAGGGGACCATCAGATGTGTCCGCTCCGTCCAATTCATTTTTTGCCAAAGGATTTATTTAAATATTAGACGAATCACATCAAATAATATAAAATGCCTGTCAAATGATTAAAACAAAGCGGAAATTTTTGAAAAAGTTTGTGATTTTATGCAAAGATATGAGAGATGTGTATGAAGCGTGTGTAGAAATAGGAGCAGGACATGTAGAAAATTTTCTGCAAACTTCGTGAGTACCAGAAGTGAAGAGGTCACTTGCTTTAATTAAAATACATAATTGTCCATAATTGTTCGGCAATATTAATTTCTCGACCCATGTTTATTAGGACTTTTTTCTTTCACTTTGTAAGTACTATCCGCCCTTAAAATTTTGAACCTTTTTTTCAATACTCCGTGTAATGAGTTCTCCGCTCTGAACTGTCGACCTTCGCTTAAAGTTGAAAAGTGAATCTGATGTACCGCACTTCTATCAGATATTCGTCCTGATCAGTTGAGACATTCGTTCGTACGAATTCGTACGGAAATAGAATCTACTCTGAAATCCCCATCGCGTGAAAACATAAACAATAAACCATAAATAAAACGTAAATCTATATAAGCAAGTTCCTCGGCTCGAGAATAACCGATCGCAGTTGGCTAACTTTCTCACTGCTCAGCGAAGATATTGTCACTCATTTTAGCGCGCGCGAGATTCCCTCTGAGAAATTAATAGAGCGGACGTTTAATTAATCCCGATCTATGTTGAGAAGAGACGACGCGAAGCGAGAGGAAACTCGCTCCCCCGAACGGCATTCTACAATTGTCACGAGTCACTTTCGGTCGTTTTTACACTTTCACGGATTATCAGCTGACTGACTGGGAAGTCGGTGGGCGGGGATACGACCATACCAGGTTAAATCGTACGTATTTCCCTTGCTCCTCCCTTCGACGGAAAATACCGTACCGTCGTTCACGCGACGGCCAACCTCGATTATCCCCCGTGTACCTCGTGTAGGCCGGAGCAAATCGTGCTCACCGATCGACCCCTTTCCAGCGGCGTCGTACGTTACATTAACGCCGCGGAATAATTTAGCGGCGAGCTACAGGTCCTGGCCATAAAGCTGTCGTGTAGTTGTTAGTGCTTTCCCTCTCCTCGCTCCCCCTCCCTCCCTCCCTCCCTCCCCTCCTGGCCCCTTTCGCTCTCTATCTGTCTCTCGCTCTAACTCGCCACGGAGCTCCTTACGTGCCGTAAAATAGTAATGCAAGATCGCAGCGGTGGCACACACGGCGTTGGGCTGCGCCGCGCCGGAAAGAATGAGATACGGTGAGCCACCGAAGCTAACGATGTGAGGTGGCGAGCGCGCGCTTATCGAGTAATTTACACGCGGCTAACTAGGGGTGTCGGCTGGCCGGCCGGCCGGAGGGGCGCCTTTTTGCGGTCCGGGATTAAAAAGGCGTAGGTATCGAAATGACAATTCCGATAACAAATTCGCGCGCGCGCGCGCGCGCGACGCGCGAGTTATGCGCGATTCTTCCTAGTCGTCGCCGCCGCTCGTCGACGTCGTCGCCGCCGCCGCCGCCGCCGCGCCGTAGTCGCCGGAAAAGAGAACAGAAGGAGTGCAAGAGGGCCGGACTCGTGCATAAATTCACGACAGAGTGCGGAATACTTTTGTCCTGACCGCCTTCCCCCCACCCTACCCACCCCTACCCCCTGCTCTCCCCGCTCTCACCGCGCCCTGCTACGATACGCGATCCGCGTATATATACACACGCGCGAGCGAGGGGGTGTCGAGACGAATCGAATCGAACACGACGCTCGTGGAACGAAGGGGCGAGGGGGGGGGGGAGGGAGGCGATGGAAGCACGAGCTCGGCCGACGAAAGGTGTGGAACGTGTAAATTCCTGTGTGGTCGCTCTCTCTCTCTCTCTCTCACACTCTCTTTTTTTTCCGTCGCTACCTCTCTTCTTCCCCTCCCCTCATACTTCATCCGCCCGGTCCTCGATTTAAATATCAAAGGCGGCTTAAATCTGACCTATACCACGCTGAATCATGTTACCTCTATAGGCTTATAAGGGATTTACCGGCGCGCTATTCCGAGGGAGAGAGTCCTCGTATAGAACTATGTTGACCGAGGCGCTAACATCGCCCGGGACAAAGGCTCGTGCTGAGGGAAAGGGTGAGAATACGAGGAACAGGAGGATGAGAAGACGGTGGCGGCGGCGGCGGCGGATGAGCGAAGGAGTGAGATGAAGAGAGAGAGAGAAAGAGAGAGGGTGGAGGAAGGGGTGCGCGTTCGTCCTTGGGCTATCCTGTGAGAAAGTTCCTGATCTCGCGCGCGCGCGTCCGCCGCGAAATGAGAGTTCATGTGTGACGTTGCGGTGCACTCTACAATTACTCTTCCGCACCCCAAGCCATGTAGCTTCACCATTCATTGTTTCTTACGAAACTCGAGGAACGTCTCGATGATGTCTTTCGAGACTCGAGTCGCAGTCTGAATTAATCACTGCTTTGAAAACTAATTTTAAGGCCCCTGGCTGTCCGATCTGGTCATCTTGATTCATAATGTGGAAATAAGAAAATGTATGCGCTCCAAATTCGCCCAACATACGTTGAAATAAAAGAATACGTTTATAAAGTGACTTTATGAAGCGTCGACCGAACAGATCTATGCAATTCGCTCGGCCTTCTTCCTCTTGCTCCGTTAATCAATAAATTATCGCAAAATTAACGTAACAGGATTATGGGAAAGGACAAGTTAAGAAAGAAGGTCGTATGTCATGTTAATTTTGTATTTGTA
This sequence comes from Harpegnathos saltator, assembly GCF_003227715.2. Classification (NCBI taxonomy): domain Eukaryota; kingdom Metazoa; phylum Arthropoda; class Insecta; order Hymenoptera; family Formicidae; genus Harpegnathos; species Harpegnathos saltator. Next base: position 329,371 of record NW_020229969.1, on the reverse strand, counting down.
ATTTTTATTTTGTTGATTGTGACAGAGAGAAAAGACAGTGTTCCGACAGCTGAGAGCAGCTAAACAACAGCGTTTTTTGAAATTCCTAAGAAATTTTATGCCATTACCATTTGCTGCATCCTTGGAGCGCAAAGGATTACCACCTTAACTGTCACAGTAGTTCTCGGAGATTGGCGCTATAATATTGCTGCATCTCCTGCTGTTAATTAATGAATTTACATTTACCTAACGTATTCAATTGCATACACAGGGTGTCTTTTGGAAACGGAAAATTGTGAAGATTAATCAAACAGATCAAACTGAGCAGAAAAGTCAAGTACCATTTTGTAAAAATCGCAATCGTTATTAATGATTGAAAATGACCATATCCAAAAGCTTTTTTAATTGGTAATTTGAAAATTTGCGTACTCATTTGTAGTAAAAGAGTAAAGGACTTTTCAGAATTACCTAATCTACAATTATATAACGGTTATTGTGCCTAGCGACAGGTACAAGATTCAGGGTTCAAAGTTCAATATACTTATATCTATCGCTAGACACAATAGCCGCCATATGATTGTAAATTCGGTCATTCTGAACAAAAGAAAAATTCATTTTGCAAATAAGTAGGCAAATTTTCAAGTTATCAATTAAAAGAGCCTCTAAGTGTGGTCATTTTCAATCATTAATAACTTAATAACTATTGCAAAATGGTACATGATTTTTCTTCTCAGTTTGATCTAATTAATCTTCACAATTTTTCACTTCCAAAAGATTCCAGGCACTCTGTGCAACAAATTGAATATAGGGTGTTCCAAAAATAGATAGAATAGATAGCCAAACTTTAAAAGCATTTTCTACTCACAGGAAGAATGAAAAAAAGTCATGAGAGCCCAGAAATGTTTCTTTTCCAAATTATAAATACTTTTTATTTACAACAGACTTTGGTAGAAACCTTTCATTAAAGAACTCGTCGGAAATTATTTCCTTCCACCATGCATGATCCCTTCAATGCATGCCTCGTCTCATTGTCGAAGACATTCAAAAGTTCCCGTAGCATCTTGTATTTTGTCACACGAAGCGGTAATACGATTTCGGAGTACTTTCATAGTAGCAACAGAAGTCTCATATACGAGAGTCTTAAAATGTTCCTACAACTAAAAATCCACTTAAATCAGAAATTCTGTAGACCAGGGGTCCTCCTCTACCAATCTATTTACCGATGTAATTATTATTCAGAAACTTTCCGGTAGAATGCGACTGAAATGTGCTGGAGGTGTGCTTAATAAAAAGTGCTTATAATTTGGAAAAAGAAGCGTTTCTGGACTCATGTTTCTATGACTTGTTTTATCCTTACAATAAATAAATTAATTTTCTTATCCAACAAATAAAATGTTTTTAAAGTCTGGCCATCTATTTCTAAGACACCCCATATATAGCTGATAGAAAGTCAAGGAAACAAGCTAACGAGCTTCGTCGAGCATCGCAATTCGGACATACCGTATTTTTGGCGATTGAAACTTGAGTTGAGCGCTAAAGTAATCAATAGTGATCAACGTATTGGTGAACGCGTTACTTCTGCGAGTTAAATCGGCTACTTCGAGCGCTGTATTTAACGATGTTCCACCTTGAGGTTACAGTGGCGTCCCGAGATGGTATTCGGTTACCAATGCGTTGCGAACTGCTCGACCGATCGCCGCTGTCCGCTCTTTCGTACGAAAGATCGAGAGTTCCCTTATGCGAAAATTCCGGCCGAATCGCACGAATTGGACGAACAAGGCAGTTCGCACTCTGCAAATCTGTCGCGCGCCGCGACAGGATTCGGAAATCATTAACGTCGGTCCCGGCGGAACGGCGCTCGTCTCTTGGTTTGTTCTCTGGCAGTTGCAGTTTTCGCTAATGGCCGCCGCTGCTGTATAATCAGCCTCCTCGCTCTCAGGTGCGTGCGTGCGTAATCGCTCTTTCGCTTCTGCCTGATGCGACCACCGCTGAGTCGGCCGAGAAATCACCGGCGGAATCACCCGCGGAGTGTGCAAACAGATCTATTTGACAGACACTGTTGACGGATCTTAGACACGATTGCCGCTGTGACGCGTCCTGTTGTTGGCACAGGAGTTTATACCGCCGCCGCATTGACAGTCAATTAGGCGGTCAATTAAATCCTCGAGCCCTATCCCAAACGCGAGTCATCGTCGCCGTCACCGCCGCCGCCGGTCGTTCTTCCATGTTACCGAGAGCAGAAGGGCAAGAGACAGTGGGAAAGAGAGAGAGAGAGAGAGAGAGAGAAAGAGAGAGGTTTTACAGACGATTTACACGATCGCGTTGAGATCTAATCGACAACTCGCTGAAACTTTTCGCTGAATCGTGCCGCACACTTTTTGGTTCACCGTTCGTCCGTTCGTTCGACAAAACCCACTAAAGGAACTCTAAGGGGTCTCCCGGTCTCGTCCGCCGAGTCGGATGGTATTTTTTAGCGGTACTGTACCTTATTTGCCGATAATCATGGATCTGGATAGGTCCCAGGGAGACAGGGTGATGGCTATTTTAGTGGGTGGAAAATTATACGGCGGCTTCCACAGGCTCTAAAATGGGCAGCTCTTCGGTTACGAACTATAATAATCATTTCGTCGGATGGGTTTTTAGGGAGCGGGTTAAAGGGGCAGGGAGGAGGGAGCGGCGGGGCGCGCCGGGACGGGAACGACGGCGATGACGACGACGACGAGGGAAACGACGTCGGGATGGATACACAGGTTGTATATACGAGCCGGCTTCAAACCGTTCCGATGTGGTAGTCAACATATTTACCGGCTCGTTAACGTCCCGTAGAGAGACGACGACTTTCGGCCCTCCTTCCTTCCCTCTTTTCTCCTTCTCGCCTGCTTGCCTGCCTGCCTGCCTACTTGCCTGCCTGCCTGCCTGTCTGCCTGCCTGCCTGCCTGCTTGCCTGCCTGCTTGCCTGCCTGCCTGCCTGCCTGCCTGCTTGCCTGCCTGCCTGCCTGCCTGCCTGCCTGCCTGCCTGCCTGCCTGCCTGCCTGCCTGCCTGACTGACTGACTGACTGACTGCCTGCCTGCCTGCCTGCCTGCCTGCCTGCCTGCCTGCCTGCCTGCCTGCTTGCCTGCCTGCCTGCCTGCTTGCCTGCCTGCCTGCCTGCCTGCTTGCTTGCCTGCCTGCCTGCCTGCTTGCCTGCTTGCCTGCCTGCCTGCCTGCCTGCTAGACTGCCTGACTGCCTGCCAGACTGCTTGACTGCCTGCTCCACCCTCCCAGAGTCTCATACGACTTCTCATTCTTCCGCTCTACCGTTCATAATTCGCGCCCCCTGACTTAACGTGGCTGAAAATAAGGTCAAGTCCGTGCTTGCGCACCGAATAGATCCCATTCCGTTCTTCTAGCTTCCCGTACTTCGCTATGCTAAATTACCGGCAAGCACCAACCACGCGACGGTATCGCCAATATCTCCTCGCGCGGATTGTAGATTTGATTAATTAATTAACTGAAGATGTAGCGAAACAGGATAACAGGATCAATAGGATCGAGTTGTTCGTAATTTTTTATAACACGCTTCTCCCTAAATATGGAAAAGGTGAATATAAAATATTAGTCTCGGCAATTAAACAGAAGTCGACTTTAACGAGTTTCGCTTCCTAATCTTTCCTAATCACCAGATAAAATTTGTGACTTTTACATTAACATTTGAACAATTTAAGTGATATTTTTGTGATTCCATAAAAACAAAAAGTTTATTGAACAAATAAAGTTTAAAGTAATTCAAAGAATAAAGTAACCAAACTGAACCTAACCTAATCTAACCTAATCTAACTTGGCTTGATCTAAAAAACCTATGACATACTTGAATTTAAACGATGGAATCATCTTAAAGTGAACCATAGCATCAAGTTTGTTTACAAAGAAACCGATGTTAACATCCAGATGATTGAATGTTAATGAAGACTTTTACGACTTAGGACGCAAAGAAGCAGTGTTCGTCATAACAATAGCCCGCAAACTGTCATATGTCATAGAGAAATGTTAAATCTTTCAGTGTTGTCAGATTTCAACATTCGTACTAACCATTAACTTGCTACTATAACCATCTATTGTTAAAGACCAGGACTAATTCAACCTCCTAATATATGCCATTATGATTTTTTTTTACTTTCTGCACCCTTCATGTCCATTTTCTGATTTCGTATCGGTAACTTCGTAATTTCATTATTTTTATTTCAGCGGATATTTCCTGCAAGTGTCTTTCATATGGCGGAAAGTTTCTAGAAAAAAATAGCTGCAGAATCAAATCCGATAGAGTCATGTTTTACTAGAACTTACGCGCGCTCGTCGAAGACAGCGAGTGCTCTGCAAGTACGTTGTATATTAATAATCAAACGACGGACGGACAAGCGAGTTCTACGATCGGGTGATTTATAGGTAGACATTAGAGAGATCTCGCGAGGCACACACGCAGTGCATATTCAAAGTCATTTTTTCTCGATTTCAATTTTCGCACGAGGGTAAGGACAATCCATCGTTTAATCCCTGTCGATTCGCCGTCGCCGACAATGTCACGGCAGTAACTCGCCAGGTCGGCACGGTGCTTGAATAAGAGCGACGCTCGGGAAATCGGGAAAAAAGGAGGAGGAAAAGAGGAGAAGAGGAGGCTACCGAGCGCCTGCCCGCGCGAGCGCGAGCGCGAGCAAGCTCGAAAGCGCGTCGATAAAGAAGTCGAAAATTTACGACCCCGCTTGTCGCCGTCCGAGATTGCCCGTCGTAATGTCACCGCCGTTCTCGACGCCCGCGCCCGAGGAATTCGTCCCACGGGACGCGGCATCGTGCGAATATCTACGACCTTTTTATCGCCATGCTATCGCGCCATCGCAAAATCGAAACAAACTCGTTGTCGCGAGGAGGTCGCGGCATCGCTTCTAAATCTGCGAACGGTAGCGGAGGACCGGCGCTTTTGGCTTCATCCCTTCATCCGAATGTCGCATTCAGCTCATCCACCTTGGCGTTTTTATTCACTACAATTCCCTTGCTGTATTTCTCCTTCTTTTGTAGTTTTCCACGTAACCGGGATCCCCGCCGATTTCATCGTTTTATGGCCCGACGATCTTTCCATTTCTTTCTCGTAGGAAGAAAATATTACGACTCATTATCATTGCCAACAACAGCAGCAGCGATAAATATTGCAACATCAACGACGATGATATGGACATGTAGGTATCGAAATTATACAAAAATATGTAATTAATTTTTCAGATTGGCTTTATTGCTTTTCAAAATACTCCCCGTTACAATTAATATACTTTTCCACTGGATGAAATCAGTCAACCTATCAACTTGTCAAATCAACGGTTTTCATGTGATATGCGATGTCTAATGTCATTAGATGAACTTCCGAAAACGTCCAACACCAGATTGCCATGAATATTGACAGAAATATTTCAAATGACGTCAAACGAATGTCAAAAGTGGATTTTACTACTGATAATAACATTTAATGTGAAAAATGTTCAAATAAAATTAAAAACATCGCTGTGTATTATACTACTTGCCAGATGAGTCCGAATTAGATTAGATTAGAATTAGGGTTAGGTTATATTTTGTTTATTTAAAGTTTAGAATTGTAAATTTAACGTATAAATGATTTACACAGTACACAGTACAGTGCAGAATAACCAGAGGCAATCACTTGTCGCGCACATGTAATATAGGGTATTTCAGAAATAAGTGGTTAAACTTTATATGTTCTACTTACTGTAAAGATGAAAAAAGGTCATAAACATGGATTCAGAAACGCTTCTTTCCCAAGTTATAAGCATTTTTTATTTGTAATAGACTTTGGTTCATTAAAGAATTTGTCGGAAATGATTCCCTTCCACATCAATGCATGCCTCGTCTCATAGATTGTCGAAGACGTTCAAAAGTAATATTTCGTATTTTGTCATACGAAGCGATAATACGATTTCAGAATACTTTCACAATAGCGACAGAAGTCTCATAAACGAGAATTGTAAGATGTCCTTGTGATTAAAAATCCAAGGGATTTAAATTGGAAATCCTGTAGGCCAAGCCGTGGGTCCTCCTCTACCAATCTATTCATTGATGTAATCACTGGCAGATTCTAAGGAGGAGTTTTGGGATTAAAATCCCCCTTCCAAATTAAAAGAGATCAGTCTGACTAGATCCGTTTAAAAAAACTTAGGTAAAATGATACAGGCCGATTAACACAGGCGCCCGTGAATCAAATTCTTATGTCTAGGATTCACCGCATCCAAACTGTCCGATTTCTGATATATTATACAATATTCGTTGTTGTTTGCTGAGAGTCTACTAATGATTACAAAAAACCTCTTGAGCAATGCGACTGAAATTTGTTGGAGATGTTCTTAATGAAAAGTGTTTATAACTCGGAAAAAAGCGTTTTTTCAGCCATGTTTATGTGACCTTTTTTTCATCTTTACTGTAGAATATGTTCTTAAAGTTTGGCCATTTATTTCTGAAACATTCTGTATATGTATACATAGTGTCTCATTTTTATTTAAACAGTCGAAGCTCTGGAAATCAGAAGGTTTTAGGAAACATGTCTCTTAGAAAAATTTTAAGACTATGAGAGGTACATAAGGTGGTGCTATTGGTTTGACCTTGAGCAGTCGTTTGAAGATTATGTAAAGATCATCTTAAATTTCTCGGATAGAAACTCCTATTTTTCATTGTATTTTGTTATAGCTTATCTTGAGATCTTCTCGAAACATTTTTTAACAAAGTATTTTTTCATCAAGTACTTTTCGAGTTATATCCCATAGAGCATAGAAAGTTGCAGCAACATTGCCGTAACGTTGCAACAATATTGCAATATTGTAGCAACATTGCAGCAATGTTGCTGTAATTTTTGTCCTGTATGGAATAAGGCTTGAAAATTACATACTTATCTGGCAATATAGAATAAACAGCGATATATAATTTTATTTAAACACATTTTTGGCATTAAACATTGCTATCGGTAAAAATCCATCTGGAAACATTTGTTTGAAATATTTTTATCAAAATTCGTGGCAATCTGGTATCCGGGGGCAACGATAATCACAACAACGAAGATGACAACGAAGAAAACAATAACAAAAATGGCAATGACAACAATAGCAACAACATCAACAATAATAACAATACCACGATTGAAGGGATTATATCGCAGGAAAATTTCGAAGGACGAGTTTCCAATGATTAACGCCTGGAGAGATTCGTCCGGTTTGATTGTCGCTGATGACGTATCGCTGCGATATATCGCACCGCTGACATCTATACAATCTATCGTCCTGATAGTGGTATAGGAAGCTCCTTCAACTTCTCTCAATAAAACTCCAGACAATTTATCACGCCATCCGGCGGACTTAATGATCGACCCATTAATTGCTAATATTTCGTATCGCGCCTCCTCCTCCTCCTCCTCCTCCTCCATCACCCGCATCACATTCATTTCTTCTCTAGTCCGCCACCGATCGCGGTGGAGAACGAGAAAGTGTACGGTCCGAGGCCAAAGAGGGAGGCTACGAAGCCCGAAAAGCGAGGTGGAGGGGCGGGAGGAGCGAACGAGCAGAGCAGGAGCCGGCGCGTACGGGGCGGGCGGGGCAGCTGGAAGAACGACCGAAAGCGGGCAGTGTGTAATTTTGCGCCGGCTTAGGAAAACACGGCGGCCACCCGCGTGTTTCGCGAGAGCGACGGGGATTTAAAAATAGAAGGCCGGCGGGGGTGGCAGAGGGACGCATGCCGATCGCGCCGGCCACCTTGTTCTCCATTCGGCCGTCCCTTTGTCTCCGGACGGCGAAAGGAGCAAACGGGCCAGTTTGCATCGCGGCACAACCACCGACCTCTCTCTCTCTCTCTCTCTCTCTCTCTCTCTCTCTCTCTCTCTCTCTCTCTCTCTCTCCCCCCTCCCCCCTTCCTCTTCTTTCTCTTTCTCTCTTTTTCTTTTCCGATGCGGAGGTGCGAATTGAAGATACTCGGCGGCGTGAACGCGAGCGGGGTATTTTTCTTGCATGCGTTAAATGTGTTCCGCGTGTCTACGATCTACTTCCGAGCGAAAATTCATGAATGAAGAGAAACATGTGGAAAGAGAGAGAAGTGCGGACTCGCGAGTCTCGCGACGCTACGCTGCTTCTCGCTGCTGCCGACTTCGCGACGCGCTCCTTCGCAGGCGAGACATTAGCATGTTAACATTAACATGTTGGCTGTCATGGCGATCACAGCGGTAAGCGACGCTGTAATATTGCCATGTCCCGCTAATTTATGTATAAAAGGTAAGAGACTTTGGTACAATACATAATTTATACATAATTTTATACATAATTAATAAATACATTTTATACATAATTTGAAATTAAAATGTTGGCTATATCGGTACAGCCGCCATAGTATTCGAGGTGTCAATGTTAGAAAATCCATACTTAGCCTAGTGATTGCTTTAGTTTTCGTTTTAGTGTTAGTTGCTTTAGTTTAGATACCCTGGAAAATTATTCGTTTTCGGCGAATTAATTAATGCACTGGTGGATCCAGAAACAACGTTTTGTGCCAAAAGCTGATGAAAGCGAATAAATTTGTATTTTATATAAAAGTTTATCCGTAAAGGTATTTTTGAGTAGCTGGTAATGGATCCAGGATTGAAATTTCAAAATTCAAAATAATGAATCCAATATGGCTTCAAGTGGCTTTAATATTTTATTATGCACACGTATCAAATTCGGTATATACTTTTGGTCGCTTTTCTTCAACATATTTCACTCGCTAATAATGAAGGTAAGAATATCTATAATGGAATATCATTAGTTATTCGAAGCTGTCATATTGGATTCGCCATTTTAGATTATTGTAATTTCAACTGAAATTTTGCAATTTCAAGATTCATCAGCAACAACCTAATCAAATGGGGATATCAATCTTAATGTTTCTTTTTTTTTCAAAAATTAACAAAATGGAGTATTTAAGCGCCGCCATGTTGAATCCGCAATGGCATCCATAATGATGAATTTCTCAAATTGGATTCTGGATTCATAATCAGAGATTTAAAAAAAGCACAGGTGTATTAAGTTTGACGCAAATCCGTGGAAAATTGCCAGAGTTATTCATATCGCTCATATATGAGTCACTGCCGGTAAACTGATTAAGATCGTATCACGGAGCTTGTGTCGCACGCGGTGCTCGTCAAGATGACGGCTCCTCTCGGGTGGACCGCGAATCGCGGTCTGTTTTTCGTATTGGAGCGATGATAGTGGGTCAGAAAAAATAGCGTCACAACGCTAACGTAAACGATACAACATCGCGGTCTGTAAACGAGAACATCCCCTGAGCTCCCTAACTTGTTCGCCATAACCGTTCCCCTCCGTTTTCAACGACGAGAAAAGACGCTCCGAGATCTTCCGCCAGAACCCCTCCCGCGCCCTTGTTCATATCCCTCTTATCCGCTGCGCCGCCGGTCGCCGTATGAAAAACTTCCTATCGCGCGCTGAAATCTTCTTGGCGGAGGAGCACCGCGCGGTACGCCCTCGTCATCCTGTAACCCTCTCTATTCCACGCGAAATAAATCCTACATTATAAATTTTTTCCCCTACCGTTCTCTGCCTGCTTTATCGCGAGGAAATCCTTATCTTACGACGTTGCCACTCGACGTCGTCGACTCCGTTTCACTTTGTCCCGCGGTCGTATTTAATTGGAACGTAATACGTAATTCGTGTCCGTGTGTACACACACATTTTACTCGAGCTCGTGCAATTATTCCCCTCTTTCACATGCCGGTTTTTATGCTCCTGAGTCGCGGAAAATTTCTCTATCTACAGTCAGTATACAGATTTATATTTATATTCCTCTCTTTCCGGACCTTCCGGATTTATACTTTTCCCATTTGTCCTTCACTGTTTGTCGAGCAATTAGAGATAAACACTCTCCCGTTTTGCCCCGAAGCATTATCGCTCGTTGGTCCACACATTTCGCTCGCGCTGATCCAAATGTAATTCGCCGGTTATCCGTGCACACCGCGCGCTCTCAATTGGAACAGTCGACACATGGAATGACCGAAATAAAATACGGTGGAAAAAGCACGTCATTGGGAGCGCTATTTATACAATACCATATACACTGACGATCGGTCGCGAATTATCTCAATTATTCGCTGATAAACGTACGTCAACCATTCTATCTGGCTTGTCCGAATAATCAAGTCAAATCTCGACACTGCTCGAACACGCTCGTATGAGATCTTGCTTTCGCGGACAGATTTAATTCGCGCCGCGGCCTCACTCAGAGAAGAAGAGGGCTCCATCTCTCTCTCTCTCTCCCTCTCACACACTCCTTCTTTCTACCCGTTTCCCTCTCGCTCATTCCCCTTTCGCATTCTCCCTCGGTCGAGGAGACCAGGTAACCAGATACGGCGACGGCGGCACGCTGTTGGTGCCCAAAAGGGACCCCTGGGGAGCCGATTCCCTCGTGAGAGCGCGGTGGGTCTGCATACTGGCCGCTGCCCAAAAAGGGCTCTCTCTGGCGCGCACGTCGCGATAGAGACCTCGTCCTCGTTGTCTTCGTCGATCCTCGTCGTTGTCGTCGTCGTCGGCTTACCGTCGTCGGCTACTCGATCGATATCCCTTCGTGGGTGCTGCTCCCTTAAGAACAAAGCGGGCGGGTGCTATCGATTGACCGCGGCCTGTCCTTCCGTAAGCATGTAACCCGGAATTGCTGCTAGTTGACAGGATCACCTCCAACTTCCATCTGCCGCCTGTCTTAGATGCCGTCCGAGCTCGCCCTTCTCTTCGCCGATTTCCATGTCGATTAGACATTGTGCCGCGTTCTACCGCGACAGACTCCCGTCGGAATTGATTCCCAATTTCACAACTCGGGGTGCACTACGGCGGGGAATTGGGAAATTTTCAAGCTTCATGAATATAAGTTCTCGCTGTTTCCCGACAGATGGTGTTATCTTAGCCTTTTTCGCTAAGATCGGGCAATACTACAGCCAACTTCATCGTGAAGCTCCACCATTAGGCTCGAAGTGACAGTATATGTTATTCCGCCGAAGCGTAAACAACATATTCTTTCATAGCGTTAAACATGTCGAATTTCGTGCCAAAAAATAGAGTACTTGCGGGGAATTTTACTGCATTACTTTTTTCAGAAAAAAATCTGCAGCAGCTGAAGCACATAGAATTCTTGTGGAGACTTACGGCGACCATGCTCTGTCGGAAACAACATGCGGAGGATTGGTTTAGACGCTTTAAAAATAATGATTTTGATGTTGAAGATAAAGAACGCTCTGGCGCACCGAAGAAGTTCGAAGACGAAGAATTGGAAGCATTACTCGATAAAGACCCATGTCAGACGCAAAATGAACTTGCAGAATCATTAGGAGTTGATCACACAAGGAGTTGTCAAACGTTTAAAAGCATTAGGAATGATTCATTTTAAAGCAAGGAAATTGGGTGCCGTACGAATTGAAGCCGAGAGACGTCGAACGGCGTTTTTTCACGTGTGAACAGCTGCTCCAACGGCAGAAAAGGAAAGGTTTCTTGCATCGTATCGTGACTGGCGATGAAAAGTGGATACACTACGATAACCCGAAGCGTAGAAAATCGTGGGGTAAGCCCGGCCATGCATCAACATCGACGGCAAAGCCGAATATCCATGATTCCAAGCTCATGCTCTGTATTTGGTGGGATCAGCTGGGTGTAGTATATTATGAGCTCCTCAAACCCAACAAAACCATCACGGGAGATCGCTATCGACTACAATTGATGCGTTTGAGCCGAGCATTGAAGGAGAAACGGCCTCGCAATACGAGGAGAGACACGGCAAAGTAATTTTGCAGCATGACAACGCTCGGCCACATGGTGCAAAACCGCTCAAAACCTACAAAAACTACTAGGAAACACTCAAATGAGAAGTCCTACCCCACCCGCCGTATTCACCGGACATTGCTCCTTCCGATTACCACTTGTTCCGATCGATGACTCATGGCCTGGCTGAGCAGCACTTCCATTCTTATGAAGATGCCAAAAAATGGGTCGATTCGTGGTTAACCTCAAAAGATGAGTCGTTCTTTCGACATGATATTCGTATGCTGCCAGAAAGATGGGAGAAAGTAATGGCTAGCGATGGACAATACTTTCAATGACATGTTCTTTATTAATTTTTTTAAATAAAGCATTCATTTTCACGAAAAAACAGCGAGAACTTATTCAAGTCCCCAATATAAAACGTGTGAAAACCATCTCCCGTTACAATTTTGACAAAAAAAGTCAAAAGTAAAGCAATTTCAAATTTCAACGTAAGAATGGCGATAACTCGAGAACAACACCTTTCCGGACCTTTGTTCATATCAACTTTCCTTCTTGTTTTTGGGTCCCCATTCATTCCCTGAGCGATTTACCTCGACTTGCGAAACACCCTGTATACATATACATGACTCTTGTGTAGTATATATTCTAAACTCTCACATATCGATATTCTAAACTCTTAAATGTTTTCGTCTGAAATATTCTTTTGTAAAACTGCTTTTCGAGATATTCGCGTGTATCAAATAAAATGATGTACCCTGTATACTATACACTTATCACATCTATTCTCACTATCCGGCACTATCTGGACGGTGGAGGAGTTTACAAATGTTTTGTCAAAAAGTACTTTTTAACTGGAATTATTGAAATATATCAGTGACGAATAATTGTGAATAATTCAATACGAAAGTTTTCAATAATATTTCGACGAAGAATCGATAGACTCTCGTGTGCTGCCATTTAGACGGATGGTGGAAATCAGTTTTTAATGCACATCGATTGCAGATATGAAAAAAGGAACCAACGCCTCATCGTCGCAATTACGAAGGAAGATTTTCAGGACGAAATCGCGGAAACATTTAAACGCCGGAAAAGAAGATTGTCCCGATTGGCTTCTCCGTTATCAATTTGTCCCATTCGATGAAAAACATTCTCGTGAAACTGTGCTGACGATAACGTGATGTCTGAAAGAATGAGAGAGGACGGACGAAGAAGATGAACAGGACGTAAGCCGGTGAGGCCGTTATAACCACCGAAATAATACTTCATCAACGTCGTGTTGTTTAAATCTGCACCGCAGTCCACTGACGAATGATACAAACTGCGAAATAGACTTTACATGCAATTTCGCTGTTCGTCGTCGACTTATGCGATTTACATCGGCAGTGGCAGAAATGCATTATGCGCGTTTTCGCTGTGCGATATTACGAGACGAGCGGCGAGCGTTGCGTTGATCGATATATCGAGTGTACTCTCGGGGGCCACTGCGTTTCAGCGTGTGAGGCGAGAGGGGGGGGGAGAGAGAGAGAGAGAGAGAGAATCAAACTTCCTCCATTATAACTAGACTGTCTAAGTGCAATGGAGGAGATGTTACACCAGCGTCTCGCCATACAGAATCAATAGTGCGACATGGGATAGTCCCATAAGAATAGCGACGACGCTGATGACGAGGTGACGACGAGAACGACGTCTGACTACAGACGAGCGAGTTCTACTGCGCTAATACGGTCTCCTGATCGAGGGGAGTGCGAGGAGCAGCAGCAGCCGTAGGTACGCGCGACATCCGCAATCCACGTGCGATCGCGAGTAACATCTGCTTACACAAACTTATTATTAATAGTTGTCACTTGAAACTTGCCTCCTACAAGATGCTCAGCCTTGAATTCGAAATTAGAGCTTTTCGATAGAACACTGTGTACACGTGACACTGTACAGGATGTCTGGGTCTAGTTATACGAGCGCTTGTGTGCAGGCAGAACTTCTTCGACTAAATAGAAAAGTTCTCGGTAAGAATTCCGAATAACCCTTACTGCGCAAAATTTTTTTTCACCGATTCGGCCAGTCTCAATAAGTGATCTGCGCGTGCACGTATACGTATGTACGCGCACGTGCTTGTAATCAAGCGAGTGAATCTAGAAACGACACGTCCTAGTTGGTGATGAAAAAGAAAAGAAAAGAGCGGACGAGAGGAGGAAAAAAAGTTGGCGGAATGCGATACGCGATCAGTGTTTCAGATCTGGAAACATTGTCCGCAACGGGAGAAGTTCCAGTCCAAACGCAACGTGTAATCTGCGCTTTCGATCTGGAGAAGCGACGTGCCTGACAGAAACGAGCTCATGAAAAACTCCTGCTCGTTGGTGAAGTCTCAAGCAGCATGCATTGACGTGAATGAATGGAAATTAAAATTAACACACGTGATATCGGGAATTACATGATGAGACGAGACGAAGAGCTCATCGCATGAAATCGCGGAAAATGAAAAGTGGAAGGGCATTGCGAGTGAAACGGAGGAGGAAAGAGGGATAGAGAAAGAGAGAGAGAGAGAGAGAGAGAGAGAGAGAGAGAGAGAGAGAGAGAAAGAGAGAGAGAGAGAGAGAGCAATAGTAGTAACGAATAAATTAATAGCGGTTCTCCCAGTCAACGGTGCACGCCGAGGGTGTTCTAATAAATGATTATACGCACATATGCACATGTGGTTCGCGTAATACGATATCTTCGTTATATCACTGTTATTTCACTATGATTCTAATTATCATTTTTATATCTAGCTCTCGTTATTTGCCGCATCGACGGACCGCCCTCTGTCGTTCCTTTGGACTTCTGACGAACACGCATTTCTCCGTACGTACCGTAATCCGGCTAAACTCTTGAAATGGAAGCAACACCTACAGGTTACACTTGATACGACAAAAGTGTTCATCGCTTGCGAATAGCGCCTGAAGGTGACAAACGCCCACTCTGTGTGAACAGCGCCTTTAGGCATATTCATTTGTTAACACCGTGACGTACAGGAGTGCTTTGTACAATGTGACGACTAACGTTGGTCCTGCGCTACACAGAGCGATCGTTTCGCTCCCGACGCGAGCAGTCTGCGGTCTAGTAGTTAAAAAATAGAGGTAAAAAATGTCCAATTCTTTTCTTCTCTCCTGTTTTTTTTCTTTTTTTTTTTAATTTCTAGCAAATATTTTACAATTATTATCTAATCATTTTTACAATAATTTTACAATTGTCGTCTAATTCACATGACTGGCTGAAATGATTGTTGTTTTGCATTGCTTTCCAAACAGATACTTCAATAAAAAAGATTGTCAAGCGTTAACGGTCCATACCATGTTGGAAATACCTTAGATTAAATATCCTAGATTAGCTGATTAGTAGTGTTTTTTACAATGCCTTTGTCACTGGTAATCTCTCAGATGTTATTGTCGCAGTGAGTTCTAATCTTAATACTTCATACAGCTAACAATAAGATAAAGGATATTATATAATTTCGATCGTTCGATGAGCCTGGTGGTTAACGAGTCCATAAATGGTTAGCTTTTGAAAATCGTGCTGCTCGCAGTATAGAATAAACAAAAACTAAAACGGAGGACAGTTGTAGTGTAGGCCTTTTACTGTAGGTCACAAGGTAGCCTCCGATAGAATCCATTAGAGTGTCTTGGGTATTATTTATTACCAACAGATATATATTACCAACAGATGGAACTTGTTACGGAACAATGGAGCAAATATTAATATTTTTTTTTTATTTTTTTTTTAACATTCAAAGATTCCAAAGGAAATTTCATAATCTCGGGTTTAAAACAGAAAGTTACAAATATTGAGAGCTCATTTCGCGTTTTAATTAACAATCAGAACTGGGGATTAGAAAATTGTTCGTTGTTGGACTAGGGATTGGAAGAACCTAATCAGAGATGAGGAAATTGGGCGACACGATTGAGAGAGAACGCGAGTAAATTAAAAATGAAATGAACAGAGAAATGAGGATACAAAGGCGACAATATGTACCTTCAATAATCTAAATCTTGCGTACGCACCCAGTAAATACTGTAATATCTTCCAAAGCCTGTGTTGTTATAATTAATTATAGTAATAATCAAAAGAAATACTGGGATGGTTACATTAAAATTGAATAACTTAATTAAATAATGTAGGTGATGTTAACATATGTAAGCTTTAAGTTTATGTAGAAAGCGAGTATGTGTGGATGCGCGCATATGTTTGTGTGCGTTGAGTATAAATATATTTATAACATAGAATCAGAATCAAGCAGAAATGAGTGTAATCTATTATTTTTTCTATTCATAATTAATTACAATTTTAGCTATTTCTTTTCATTTACCCATTATATTTCGTCTTTTTTATGTACAGGGAGCTAAGTTTTAAACAGGTCGAAAATTAAATGATATCAAGATCTACTTTTTCTTCAAGTTTTATTATTTTGAAGGGGACATATTTTAATAAAAGAAAAAAAAATTATTTTAGGTAAAGTAAAATGAAAGGTCAAAATAAAATAAAAGTCAAATTATTTTGTAAATAGAACTCTAATTTTATAATAAAGAATAAACATTATTACTAAATTATATAAGCGGAGGAATGACGGAGTCCCTCCCGCTGCGCTTATTTTCCGAAAAATATTGACCTAATTTATTCTAACCTAATTTATAGAGGAGAGAGGATTTATTATATGGGCCTTGTAGATATTATGGACATTTTAAATATCTCCATTATTAGATAGCGAATTTTAGCTATTATTTATGGAACCATTTATTTAATAGTTCGCCGTTAGCGTAATTACACTAACAATACACAATAACTAATTACACTATCAATACACAATAACTAGAACTTAATACACTTTTATTTGCGAGCATTTCGAAATACTTTTTAAGGTACATTTTAGCACTTAATTAGACATGTTTCCTCATTATTTTTATTTGAGCGTATTATCACTCGAATATATGTATAATTGAGTATTTTGTTCGTTTTATTCGGCTGTATATTTTATACGGCTGTACGTCTTTCAAGTTATGCAAAATTAAATGAAATAGCATAACATTTTGCTAATGTGGCCCCATAAGAATGCTGATTGATATTATCTCATTTTCAAGATTTTTATACCAGTAATTATTCGATAAGTCGATCCTATTCTGCAGTTACATTTACGTTTGCACTACACTGCTGTCTTTTTGGCAGATTACATTTCCTAACAAGTACTCGTAAGTCAATGTCCGCATTAAAAATTCGTTGTTATATTCATTATTATTTCCCTTCTGAGAGATTAATTTAAATAAATATATATTAAATAAATATATATTGAATAAATATGTAATTTCGTAACTGAATCCAGCTGTAATTTATAATTCGCGATTTTCTCAATAATTTCTTCCGACAGAAGATGTGCGCGCGAGAGATGTTATGAATATTTCATTGCTTACTGTACGCCAGCAGGCTCAACCGGTAGATTTTAATTTGTATCGTGCTTAATTCCATTACGAGACTCCTCTGCCGCCTCCAGCCTACTTCCCCTCTAAGCCTTTCTCTTTCTCTTCCTCCATCCCCTCTGTCTTTCTCGTTAACCCCTTTCCTCGGCAAGGCTTAGACTTGATGTTGCTTAGCTTTTCCCTCCCTCTCCTTCCGGTACATTTGCATGCATCTGCATAAATACGATTAAATATACCTTTTCGACCCTTCCTATTTCTCTTCTCTCTCCTGCCTTCTCTTTTGCTGAATGCATTAGATGGACATTTCCCGAAATTTAAATATCCAATATGGTGTCTTTAAGTTGTACAATATTATAATATGAGATACATCACCAAATGTTCCTTCGGACCATTCTTTATCCTTCTTCCATTCTTTTATCCTTTAACTTATATGTAAGTGAATATAAAAAAGCGCAAAGTCGCGAGAAAATATGGAAACAATCACGTATGTGACATATATTGTGTTAATTAGAAAGCTCTTTCGGAATTTCGCCTTTTATTAACCTGATAATATTATTCGATCCGACTGATAATATCCAATCCAATCCATCCAATGATATTTAAGCATTTAAGATACAAACGATGGATAATAGCGAGCCTTTCTTGGCACATTTTGGCCCCGGGCGAAAATCTAATTGAAATAATGACACGAGGGTGTAACGAGCAACGCGGGAAATCGCCTAGCGTCCAGGTTACGGCGGAGTTTGCCACTCCGTTCACGCCGTGGTCTTTAAACGGTACCACACGTTATCGGAATTTCTTGAAGTCTCTGGTTAGAAGCTATATACCTACATTAGGATGGCCTCAGCTTGGAATGTCGAGCATGCTCGAAATACCTAAAATATTAAAGCGTAACACTGCCGTCGCTGAAAGTTTCGGCATTACCGACGTACAACAGCGGGGAAAGGGGCTAAATTGCGCGCGCACCCGAGGTCTGATTGAATATTATTTTCACTCACCGCAGTCGCTTATGTGGCCTGAATGACAATTCGCAAGTGACGTACCACTAGTTATTTTTTATCAATTATCGAATGAGTGCAAAAATGCGCGCCCGACTCTAATAGATGTCATTAGGAGAGTCGTATGATAGCGCCATTGATTGTTCTGTGAACGTATTGCACATTGTTGGAAAAGTGACATATTTAATTATTATTTGAGCGAAAGATTTATATGTCTCGACTGGAGGATAGAGGAGACCACATCGGTAGATCGTGTCGGTTATCCTCTCTGGCGCGATGAAGGTGTCGTTAAGGGTAATCACGAGTGAGGGAAGAGAGTATCCCACCCGGGACAATTAATCGGTAAAAGCCGCGAGGGAATCACCGAACTATCGCGGTGGCAGGCTCGTTTCGAGTTGTCGCGATGTCACGACAAGGTCGAAGCTACCTGCCTTGATTTAGCCTATCGCCGCTTGAGCGCCGTTTCAAAAGTCATTCGCAGCTACCCGCGGTTAATGACTTCCCTGAAAAGTCCGTGACTGTCAAACGAGCGGACGAGCAAGCGCGTGTCGCGACGAGAAGACCTGGGCCACGAACTCGGTGGAAAGAAAGAAAATAACACTTTTATCGTTGCGGCCGAGAGATGTCTTTAATCCGCGAAACGATCCCTTATAATTTGTGCCACCGGTTACGGCTGTATTTCGGTTAAAGCACCGTTGACCGTAAAAGTTATACGAGAAAAGATAAAGATGTTATCATAACGTGACCTCCGCGCGGACGTGAGCGGGAGGAGTACGACGGCGACGGCGACGGCGACGGCAACGGCGACGGCGACAAAGACGACGGGGACGACGACGAGGAGGTAAAGGACGAAAATGACGAGCAGAACGGGAAGTCGGCGGCGGGACGACGGCGTCGTGAGATTACGCTTTTACGAATTTGCCTCTTATACACTACAAACTGGTTTACGGCTCTCTTCGGCTCCCTACGACGTCGGCAACGACGAACGTATGCTCGCGGGGTGGAAACGACGAATTAACTTGAGAACCCGAACGATCGTAGCTGCTTGATCTTGGCTTTTATTTCCGCGTGAGCGGAGGATTTCTACTCGAGAATATTCAGCCCGCTGTGTGTAAGTTTTAAAGGGTAATTTCGTACAGAAATCGACCAACGAAACTGTCCTCGTTTACTGACTTTCGCTCTCTCAGACGGTAGGAGACTTTCTTCCAGAAGTCTCGCGTTATTTACGGATCATCGAAGGCGCCACCCTTTGCGGCATGGTGGAACACTGACAAGTAAAGGTACCCAACTGTCACTCATCGATTTTGATGAAACTTTGCCCACTTATAGAGCTATGGAAAATAATCGACACGTATTTTTTTTATCTGCGGAGAAGCAGTTTTAAGGGTGGAGGAAACTACCCCTTATTTATATAGAGTGTTTTCGCGTTAAAAGCGCTACCTTGTTGTCTACTCGAAAGGCTGAAAGGTTTCATGGGATTTTTCATGGGGGTCGCTCAATTCGAATCTTACGTGAAAATTCAAAAATACAAAATGGCGGATGGCAAATATGGCGTCTATGGCGTCGTGAGTGGGACCATTTTTTCCATGTAAATTAAAATGATGTCGACGAAAATTACGATTACAGAAAGATAGATTACGCAATAGCGCATTTTCCAAATGCAGACAGAATAACTGTATGCTTATTGGATATCAAGCATCGCACGTCGCATTATCGTGCTGTGGTCTGCCAGAAACTTAAGTTTGAAATATATAAAGTAACTATTAAAGTAATTATTAAATCAATTACTAGTTATCAAACAAATGTAACTAAGTCAAATTACAGTTATAGATAAAAAAAACAGAACGAAGTTATAGTTACCAAAAAAAAATAACTGTAACTGTAATCTCGTTACGAGTAACGAGTTACTTCCCAACCCTGGTAATACCGCATTAATCAGATCACCCTGGTCCCGCTCCTGCGGGATCGATAGATCGATGATCTCGAAGAAGATAACTGCGGTCTACAAGACGAAACGTACGTCCCTCGTGACAACGGAGAAAAACAGAGCGCGACGAAAGAGTCCCACACGGGCTATCGAGTGGAGTTGACGTGTGTCGATTAAGACCGCGAAGTTACGACATTGTAGACGACAAGAGACAGAATCTGTAGATAGTCTGATCAAGCCATTCTATCTCCTTACGCGTTCATGGCTTCTTTCGTGAATGTGTGGCAAGAACATTGTGCAACTTCGCGCTTTTAATCGACGACACACGTCAGTTCGGCTCGATTGCCTGTGTGCGATTCTCTTGTCACACTCTGTTTTCCGCAGACACTACACAACACTATAATTGATTGCATTTGAAGAGTCGACCGTAAGGACTAAAGAGAACCAATCGAAAGTAAAACAAACGGGTGTCTCGAATTACATTTATTTACCGTGTCTTCGCCGATGATCAGAAAACCGTTAGTTAAGCTTAAGCACGGCAGCCAACCCGTTAAACTGCTACACGCCTGACACGAAAGTTAGAGTGCAAGGAGCAAACCAGAGAAAAAAGTAAAACCAAGAAAGAGGAGTGAACCGAAAGTTTCATCTGGAACACCTAACGAAAGCCCATGTTTCGCGCCTTCCTCATTGTTCTCATCGCCGTTGCTTTCGTCGTCGTCGTCGTCGTCGTCGTCGTCGTCGTCGTCGTTCGTCGCACAAGCGCCATTGGGACGTCGACTCGAGTAACGGAGAACTTAATAAAGCATCGGACCCTCGAGGCCCGCGCGGCGCGTTGCGCGACGTAGGCAAATAATAACACTTTTACGAGGACGCCCATTCGGCTCTCTTGACATCGGAGAGCACCGGCAACGTGGGTGTGCCCGCGGCGGGTTCCCGTTCGACTAACTCGCCTTCTCCGGGACATTGTTGTGCATTCTTCGGACATTGGCCGCGACGCGATGCCCCTGGGATCGCGACTGGAACAATTCTACGACGGAAGCTCATGTTACAGGCGCGTTGAGCGACAAAGGTGCGCGTTGCCCCATGTCGACTGCACGGTAGCGCGTTTCTTATTGGCGGATCGTCCGGAAGAACAAAATTATGTAAGAAAATAACTATATTAGGAGGTTAAATTAGTTCTGGTCCCTAGCAATAGGTGGCTTTAGTAACAAGTTAATGCTTAGTATGAATATTGGAATCTGGCAACACATTGAAAGATTTAGCATTTCTCTATGACATGTAACAGCTTGCGCATCGCAGCTACATCGTTTTCGATGTACATTTATCTTCAGCTTGCAAATCGCTCTCATTTGCAGAGTTGATGTTGAGTAGAGTTTTTCGGTTGATGCTATTGTTTTGTTACATCATTTTTTTTTTAGAAGTTTAGTAGAACAGTTTTGTAGAGTTTTATTTATAATATTCAATAGAGGAATTTATTGTTAGAGATATAAATTTTACTTGTACAAACTTATTACTTGTATAACGAAAATAATCAATTACATTGTCCAAAGATACACGCTCAGGTGCGGTACGATGCATAGTACTAAAAGTGTAAACATTGCTGTTTATATCACTTTGTTTTGTAAACTAGTGTTGTAGAGTTTTATTATAGTTATAAATTTTACTTGTAAAATTTTATGTTACATATATAAAAAAGATACATATTGAAAAAAAATAATTTGAAATTTCTAAAAATAACACAATACATGTTGCGCGTGTATTTGGCGCCTCTTTTTACCTTTTTGTGCAAAAAGGTAAGTTTTTCACAATGTTATAGGCTCTCTGAGACACGTCCCGGCGGGACAAGGTCGCGCGACTTTGAAAACAACATGTTCATAAGTACGCGATTGCCGCGACCGTTTCCATTATTGTTTACGCCGCGGCGGCGAACGGATCGGCGGATCGCCGTGCGTAATAATTTCCGAATTTTCACGCTCGATCACAGTGTACGCGCGCGTGTAACGTGTAATATTCGTGCGTGTGTGTGCGTGCGTGTGTGTGCGTGACGATCCGGAGCATCTTGAGCAATAGCAGTGCTTCATGGTTCTTTAAAGGTAAACTTATATTGGTTAACTTGCTTAAGTTGAAGAAGCTAATTTGTAGTCTCGAGTCTTTGTATTCTTGATGCGGGGCGCATTTGTCGCTGTCATACTAATGAGGAAACTCGTTTTTTCTTACAGATCTGCTGGAATTTGCAGCCACGCGATAGCTGTGGTGGTGGTGGATCGGCGCAGTTTCGACGGACGCCGATGTCGCACCGGAGGATCCGGTTCGGGCCGAGCAGAGTCGGCTTGAAGGTGAGATTCACCGATCGTTTGTTCTTGATCGTTTGGTCATTTCTTCTTGATTTATTGCGATCGAAAACCGAGCGATTGGAAGAAAAGCCGTTGAATTACAATGGCAAACGGTCAACGTTTGTATCTGCGCGCGCGCTTCCGCGAATTGAACTCAACCTAATCTAACTTTTTAACCCAACGGTTTAACTAACAAAACTATATTTTTTGTTACAGATCCGTAGCAGAACGCGGCTGACTCTGTCTGCTGTGTATCGGTGAGTCAGAGAAAAAAAGACATTTTTATGGTGACGGGTGTTTGCGAGATCTCGAGAAAATCAATGCGATTTAATTATACTTTTTTCACACGTTGCTCGAAATAATCAGGAGATCGTGTCTTTCAATAACCGTATTACACAACGGAATTTTTAAGATATAATATATAATTCTCTCTTTTATATTTACTCTGAATCATTAGAAGATACAGATATAAATGCTTTAGTTTGTTATTATATTGAAATCAAGATATGGAATTATTTGCTGTGATTCAATCAATATAACTCCTGCTTCGAGTAGTGTGTAATGTTAAAATTTGATCAGAATTGCGTCATTGCACGTAAAATTCACCATTATTTATCTTATTTGGCTTGATAAATTTTATGTCTGTCGAGTTTATCAATTTTCTACATTTTTCACGTGTGTCAGAAGCGATAATATTTTATTTGAAATTACCGATAAATTCGATACGTGCGTTTATTTACAATACAACTTAGTCCTTACGAAACAAGACGTGCGTTTCTTTCGAATTACCGTTCGCGAAACAAAACATTTTCCTTTTTTCTCTCTTGTCTAAACGTCGTAATTTTCATTCGCGATTGATTCTACGCGAATCGCGTCTCACGTACATTCTCGGAACGTTGCAATTTATCGTGTTTGCTTCTTTTTGAGATAAAAATCTCATCTCTTGAACGCGACCATATACGCGCTTCTTTGTCTCGCCATTTCTTTTCCTTAAATCCCATCGAAATTAATGGAAGAGAAAAGATAAACAAAGAGGAAGAAAAAGCGACAAAATATTGTGAAAAAAGAAACTTGTCCTGGATGCTGAGGAGACTGGACATTGGACGGATGCAGAGTCACAGGAGTCAACGAAAGTGGGTGAGTGTGCGGATCAAACGCTCAGAAAGCGTCATGTTTTATAATGCATGCTCATATATAAATCGCATTGGTTTTCGGGTTTAGAGATAATAAAAAATAGTGCGCGATATTATGCGTTCGTATCTAGTTTAATAAAAATATGAATTGCGAGAAGCACTGTTTGCTTCCTCTCTAATCATTGCGGAAATATTTATTCTGCGAAAAATTATACGCGGAACCTTGAGAGTGATAATCGATAAGACATATATTTGACGAATGGAAAACCATACTGATTGCACTGAAGCTGGCTTTCTTTTGCAACACTTCATACGAATATTAATCTGATATTTTGTGCACAATATTTATGCGCAATGTCAATTTAAAAAATTCAACGAATCACCGCGACAATTCCTCATTTCTAACGGTCGCAAGATATGAACAAATTGATGGTAATTTTTCTTTTATAAACATATACGCACACATTGACTTTCCTTGAGTAATTGGTTCGATAAATATTGAAGCGATGATGAAATTACGGTCAGACAGCTCTACATTTATATGCTTTCGACGTCGAATCAATCCGAATACCGACATTAGTTTTCGATGTGGACTCGACTCGTCGTATGAACCAAATGATTCTGAGTGAGTAAAGGAGTTTTAATCTGAAATCAAACGTGAGAAGAATTCAATAAGATAACTCAACAACGACTTGACTATTAATCATTAATGAAATCTTGATATCTACGCTGCATGACTTACTAGGACCTGATTGTATCACTTTATCCGGACCTGATGTCCAAATGAGGTCATATTAATTACGCGATTTCTGCCGCGTCGACTTTTGAAGATATCAATCATGTCGTTGTAGTTAAAAGCCTGCGATTGTGATTGTGTTTTGTGATTGCTTTTACCACTCGACTGCTACGTACAGTCGAACTGTCAATTGCCGATTAGGCAGTGATATCAGGTATTGTGAGTCAAAAACATTTGGTAGGAGCTCTGATAAGCTTAGAACCCTTCTCCTTTCTTATTTGTTATTACGATTATCATTATTATTTTCATATTCATATATGGGGTCTCCATTAAAAATTTTAAAGTTAGCCCTGTTTCACTCACGCAATCAAGTCTGAGAGATTAATCCCCATTCCAGTTAGAAGGCCTTTCGAATTCATACAATACAAGACTTGAACTTTTAAAATTGATGAGAAATAGTTTCCGGGATATCGAGCTATAAAAAGTTATGTGAGACAGTTCTACAAAGCCTGAGCAGATGTTTTCGATGGTTTCGTTCTTATGTACGTAAAATAGTCTTCTCGCAAACGTTAGATGGAAAATATTTGACAGGAGACATTACATTATGCCTAAACTGTGACTTCTATATTATCTATCTTAGCGTTTACAATTAAAATTTTCTCTCTCTCTCTCTCTCTCTCTCTCTCTCTTTCTCTTTCTCTCTCTTTCTCTTTCTCTCTCTTTCTCTTTCTCGAAAAGAATAATTTTTTCGAGCACGGACGGACGGTTCGTCGCAATAACGATTCGTCGCTAAGGCTGAAGGGTGAGTCGGGAACAACGGAACAGAGTGTCGGAGACGTTCCGCACGTGAAATTTGCAAGGAAAAATATTAGCGTTGCGATACGTCGCGGATGCAGGCGATGGAGAATCGTTTGTACCCGTTTGTACCACTTTGCACTTCGTTTGTAACTCAACCGATTCGGAAATACAGCATTTCTTCGGCTTTCAAAATAACGCTAAAATGGTACTTCCGCTATCAAGTAGCGTGAGAGTTCCTCGTGTCTGATTTCAAATAATGAATGTAACGTTCGCGCAGTCACGCCGGTCGCTCGACTGGCCAACCAACCGGCGTGGCAGAAAACGGACAGTCGCGCTCGTTAGTGGATACGTAGCTGTGAAATCTGCATGAGGATTCTTAGCGAAAGTGGAAGCAGGAATAAATGTTTAAATGTCAAGAGAGAAAGAGAGAGAGAGAGAGAGAGAGAGAGAGAGAGAGAGAGAGAGAGAGAGAGAGAGAGAAAGAGAGAGAGGAAGAGAGAGAGAGAGAGACATAGCCATGACGCGGAAAATATCTCTCGCGTTTCGGACATTTAAAAACCGAATCGCTGTTACAGACGTGGCACGTTTCACGTAATATCGATACATTTCATTTGCAATTAATCATAAGGGACAAAAACATATCACATTTTCGTCGGTTAAATACGCGTTTGATATGTGATTACTTGGATAATATTGTTACTCTCTGAATAAAATTATTAAAATTTTAGGAATGAAATGTCATGAAAAACGAACGAAAATTCATTGGGAGCGATAGTGAAAATAACACGGATACATATGACGTTTTCCACGTGATATCGATGAATAATTTTGTTTGTAATTGATCATGCGACAAAATCGTATCGCGTTTTCGCTGATTAAATACATTTTTTATATGCGCAAGAGATTACTTGGATAATATTGTTACTCTCTGAATTAAATCACTCACTTTAGTCCTCGGAGTGAAGCGTCATTAAAAACGAATGAAAATGCACTCGAAGCGATAATGAAAATAAACATGGATACATATGTGCTCTTAAAATTTTTTTAAATAAAATTTTACTCGGGGGTGAAAATTTGTCCGAAACGATTAAGCGAAAATATTATCGTGTAGACTGGCAATTCTCGAAAATAGAATCAATGTATTCTTCATTGAAATATCTGTAACTGGTGATTCAATTATAAGCATAATTGTAAGATTAAACGAACTTACCAAGTGAAGTTCTTAATTATCTTAATTATGCCTGGTGTCTCGTCCGGCATACAATAGCGCCGTGACTTTTGTTAACTTGCTTTTTGGAAATTTTAAAACCATCAAATTAACCAAATTCAGGGCGCTATTGGAACAATATATTCTTGAGACTAAATAGAGTAAAACAGTTTTGTACCACTTTTTCTTCTGATAAATAGTTAGCGAGATATCGTGAGTTAAATATTGAAAAAGTTATCAGGTTTTCCTTAAATATCTCAAAAAATATTAGGTAAATGAAAAAATGTTTCAGACAAAAGTTATTCAAATTAATTGCTAGGAAAGGGTGATGTAATAAAAAATTTGGGTATCCGTTTAAGATTTTTATGTTGATCTTAACTGGATTTTTCAAGGTTATGCGAAAGTCAAATTCAAAGCGTCAGTAAATAGATCCTTTGAAGCCCTACAACTTTTGTCTGAAATATTTTTTTCTAAAGTGTCACATTAACGAAAAAATTAGGTGGCCCGGGTGGTCTGAAACATCCGGTATATTTCCCATGGTTTTTATATCCGTTTGTCCATTTTCAATTATTACAAACAAACAAAGTTGGAACAAACGATTAGAAAAGAAATACTTAATTTTTTAGAAAATATTTAAAATTAGTGGTTAGAAATTTTTCTGAATATTCTTCGTATATCAAAATACAATACATACTTTTCCCGAATTTTTTGCATGCTAGATTTTGTTTATAAACAAATTACTTGAGTGAATTTTGTAAATCTAACGTGAAACTTGTAATTAACAATCTGAAAAATCTTTATATCGTATCTGATTAACATTTATTCAAACTTATTCTAATTTATTCCTATATGATAGCCATATTCTAACTGTTCTGAATTTTTGAAATCTGTCTTCAAATTTGTAATTAGCGACTCAAAAACATAGAAATGTATGATTTCATAGAAATCTATCAAATGGAAAAAAAAATGTGCCACACAAATAGTTAAAATGAATAGATGAAGCACCTTTCGGGTGTCCCATATTTTTGTCACACGAAAGATCGCACCTGGTTTGATATCTCAATAATTACCGTGGTAATTTCTAAAATGGTAGAGATTTCCTCTATTTAGTTTAACGAGTTCTGCTTGTATACGAGCGTTCGACACCTAAATCCAGACTTCCGGTATTAAATATTCGCACTTAATCTGATAGTTTAGACTTCCGCGATATAGGGAAATATTTAATTTGATTTCCGGGTTAAAGTACTACATTCATCCTGGATTTGTTTCCTACGAGTTATGGACATTCTTCGTAAACTTCTTCAGGGAGAAGAACAGCCTGTGTTGAAATTGTTTAACCTCAAAAAGTTTGTTTCTCTCCCTGAAGAAGTAACCTGGAATGTTCATGAAATGTCGGAAGCAAATCTAAGATGGACGCCGCACCAACTCAGAAATCAAATTAAATACCTGCACTTAAATATGGCACGACCGCCAGTGACTTTCAATGCAAAAATATTTTAATTTTTATAAGAAGCCAGGGTATACGAGGACACCTTTATTACCGTGCGTTGTATTGTATCATGTCTGAGCGCGCGAAGCTTCTTCAACTCTTAAATTCGTCCGCTGGAAGTGTTTTTCATTCAAAAATTTATTCATAGCCTCGGCATTCTACGTTAGAATTTTCGTCCCTATTTAAATTCAGAATCCTCCGTAATATTAATTAAAATCGCCGGAATTGTACACAATACAGACACCTTGTATACAATACAAAAGAGGGGAGAAAAAGGCGTCTACGTCGCGCGCGCGCGCGTTATTGTTGCGCGGACCGAAGCACAGCTTTCCGGACGAAAAGGGACAGTGCAATAATAATCGTAGCAAGGAATGAGAATACCATGAATGTCGAATGTTCCATTCTTTATCGTCGCCGCGTAAGCGGCCATCTCGCGGTGTCCCCCCTCCGCATTTTTTGTTTCCCATTTCTTCCCTTTTTTGCCGCCGACCACCCCGAGCCGCGTCGCAATGGCCGATATCGGAAAAATAATTATATCGTCGAGAGTTTGGGGGGAAAAAGGACTATTAAAACATTTTCAGGAGATCGTTGAACCGGCGTAACGCGGCATATAAATAATCGGAATAATCCAGTGTGGTTCCAAAATACAGCCATCAATATCGGATAAAGCCGGATCGTAGATATGACATAGCGCGCTCTGCGCGCACTGTTCAATAATTCATATCGTTCGATTGAAAAGCGTACCGCGGCCTCGACGCCGTTCACCTTAATGCCGACACTCCGTACGTATAGGAAAATTAAAACAAAGCCAGAAAAGCCAGAAAAGCCGGGGAAAGCGAGAAGTGAGTATCCGTGTATGTAAAAGTTGGCCTAATACTAAGAGGGAGAATTGCCGAGCAAATCTTTGAGATATTTCACCACGTCTGTAACTGTAACACCTTAGAACACTTTGAATACTAAGCAGAGCTTTTCAGTTTATTGTATTTAATTAGTTTCTCAATTACCTACGGGTAAATAATACCAAATTAGGAAATTAAGAAAAGCAAAGTTGAGACAAAGTTGAGTGTGTGTACTTAGCTTAACATGTATATTATAAATGGTTATTGTTTAGTTTAGGAAAGTCAACTCCAGTTACTTCGACATTGACATATATTGTTGAGATCACTTTACTAAGTGAACTATTGTAGGTTTTAACCGCCGCTTATAATTTATTAAAAAGTTATTAACAAAAGTAGTTTCATAAATAGAACCTATATTTCCAACACAGTGTACATTTTTTTAAAAATGTTAATCAGTACATACGAGTGGGCGAGAGGCAGAGCTTCTCTCTCCTCTGAACCCCCCTCTCTGAAATAATTAATCTAACCTAATCTTATACTTCTTTGTATACGGTTGAGCGCGTGGGTCTTAAGGGGACCTTTTCAACAACGCCATCATTAATTTATTTTTATGATTAGTTGTTTACTGGTCTGGACATTTATTTTGTACTCACAAGGAAGGTTAGGGAACTCGGAAATTCAAAAAAATTCTGAAACTTTGTGTGGATGTAAAATAGTTCATCCGTAATGCAACACTATTTTTTGTTCGTGAGGAATTCCATTCTAATGGGGTGAAACTACCCTTCCCGCCACGTCTATTTCTACTATTTGCTGAGAGATGACGTCGACCTAACTGTTTTGACGTTACTCCGTGACTCTTACCAAGAAGTCTTCTCTATGTACGTACTAGTTACTATTTACCATCAGAATAATATCCGCGAGTACTTCCGCGGATATTCGAGCAGCAAGTTACGTAACATCCTCGAATTTATGTACCGCGTAAAAACTGCATAATACACGCGCGCGTTTGGGTACTCGATAAAAATACCCGAATTATATCGACAGCATTAATACTGAGTAACGAGGAGCGAGAAACGTAATAACGTAATATCATCTAATAAAATAATTAACGCGCCGAGAGCGCCCCCTTGCGCGCGATATAGCGAAAGTGAAATGGGAAAGGAAGAGAGATTTATTTTTGCGAGGCCTCCTTAAAATTAGGGGCGCACGCCATTGGCGCGCGGCTCGGCCCATAAAGCAAACGTAAATATGCGTGACGAAGCGCGTCATAACGAGGAGCAAGGAGCCGCATAGAGCAGCTACATAGGTGTGTGTAGGAGGCGGCAGGTAGGCAATCTTCCCGCTGGAAGCTCGCAGGTCAAACAAACGAGCGGATGAGCGAGCGAGAGACACGATCAGAAGAGCGACAGAAACGCTCGTGTATGTGTGTGTGTGTGTGTGTGAGAAAGAAAGAGAGAGAGAGAGAGAGAGAGGGAGAGCGAGCAAAGGAGAAAGAACGACCGCGAGAGCGGCCGTCAGATTAAAATGTTATTCGCCGCGGGCGGTCTTATCAAACGGGCCCGTTATATCAACGCGGCCCACCGCTGCTACGCGAATAACGATTTCACTTTTTGTTCGGTCTCGTCTTCTTCGCGGGCGCGGGCGTCGCGTCACCAAACGGAATTGGAGCTCGGAATGTAATTCAATTAAACCGAGTGTGATTATCAAACAGTTACCGTTTGCCTCGGCTGGGAAAGATAAGCGAGAGATGAGCTCCAAGAGAGGTCAAGACGGGGGCAAGAGAGCTTCTTCGAGTTAATTATTTTATAATAACGCGATCTGACGAGGTTTCTTTCTTTCTTTTTTTTTTTTTTTTTTTTTGTTAATTGACATGTCATCTTTCTTCCAGCGATAGATAAATGTTATCGTTTTAATCAAAAAGAGTCCACTCTCCGACTCTCATAAAATTCGGTGAAATTCCAAATATTGCCGAACGTATTTAAAAAGTTTTTTAGCACATCGAAGAAATTAATCGAGATAAAATAATGAATGTAGTTTTTTTTTTTTCTTAAATTTACGCACGGATCTTGGAGCGATCTTGTCGAGTTCATGGATTCTTCGCGCATTCTTCGTAATAATGATATAAATAATAAATAACTTGTGGTTCGTGAGTATATGAACCTTAATGTGTATTTTTGATAATTGTTACTCAAATCTTCCGTCTTTCTCAATTAATTAGTCATCTATCATGCACTAAAAATAGAATCGCCGAAGATTAGTAAGGGTCCTTATACAAAAGATTTCGATATTTCTTAAACGAATTTTTCGCCTTTTTAACGAATCTACTGTATGGTAAAAGTAGATATCTCACGAATGTTAACAAAGACTACAAGGAAAAGTGGGCAAGAGTAATAAATTCACTCGTCTTGTGAAAAAATCTGTGTGAGAAAAATAATTGAAATAAATTCAGATAATATTTTTATGTAATAGACCAGAAGCAGTTTTCAGTCGATTCAAGATATATGTATGTGTGTCATACGGAAGGTTCATCTCTCTACAACAAATCTTAAAAGCTTTCGGAGACAACTATATTGATCGTTTTAGCACTGTCTCGGTTAGATTTTATAATAATTGCGCGAGGAAAAGCTTTGGATAAGTTCGTATTTGCGACTCTCCTTTGCCGAATTTTCTTTTTTCTTTTCTCTTTCCACGAGAATCGGAGGGCAGAGCTTTTTCGGAGCTGCAGCCAATTAACATAATGTTCATACAGCGTATCTACATATTTCCGATCGATTCGGGAGACACGGAGCGCGACTTTAGGATATCTTGTATACATAACACTTGACTCACATCACGAAATTTCGCCACGAGGGAGTCGCGAGGGAGACGCGCGGGGAAAACTGTTCCATTAACGCGAATAACTTAATTGGAGATTGCACTTAGGCGATTTCCTAATTAACAACGGCGCCCTCGATATATATTACGTGCGATTGGAGAGGTATCGTCGCGCGTCTGCACCCGAGGAGTACATACTCGAAGAGCCCGGCAACGGCGAACCGAGAACCACGTTCTCCACGTGGCGACATCCGAATCACCGATCTGATCAAACGAGTCAAGATGACGACGATAACTGGCTCGCGCAAAATCTCTCGCGATGTATCGGCGCCGCACCATCATACATGTGTATTGAAGTAACACGAATGGTGAAGTGGTACTAGACCTTTTTACTCTATTTAGTCTCAAGAATATATTGTTAGAACAGCGACTTGACTTTTGTTAATTTGATGATTTTGAAATTTTCAAAAGCCGACAAGAGAGCCGGGAGGTTCAGGATTTAGGGTTCAAAGTTCAATATACTCGTATCTACCGCTACACAATAGCCATCATACAATTATAGATTAAGTTATTCTGAATAAAAATGTTCTTTACCAAGTTGCAAATAAGTACGCAAATTTTCAAGTTATTAATTAAAGGAACCTTTAGATGTAGTGATCTTCAATCGTTAATAATTTAATAACTATTGCGACTTCTGTAAAATAGTACTCGATTTTTCTCTTGAGTTTGATCTGATTAATCTTCACAATTTTTTGTTTCCAAAAGATCCGGGACACCCTGTATATATATGCGCGGCGTAAACGGGAGGATTTTAATATTTTAATAATTTAAAGACTTTAATAATTTTAATGTTTATTTTTATCATTAAAATTATTTTTTATACAAATTGTAATTTCAATTAAACACATATTTATTTAAATTATTTGTATTTTATTTTTTTCTCTTTATAATTTTTAAATTAATCGGTATAATAAAGGAAACATAATACAATTTGAGAAACTCCG
This sequence comes from Harpegnathos saltator, assembly GCF_003227715.2. Classification (NCBI taxonomy): domain Eukaryota; kingdom Metazoa; phylum Arthropoda; class Insecta; order Hymenoptera; family Formicidae; genus Harpegnathos; species Harpegnathos saltator. The sequence continues at coordinate 296,862 of NW_020229969.1, read as the reverse complement.
TAGTATAAATTTAAATAAGCTGGTTGCCAAAATTGTAACACTCGTAGAAGTTTTCCAGAAGACGTGTTTTGTAGAAGATGTTGTGCAAACCATCTCAAAAAAATTATAAAATATCACAAATAGATCAAGGATAACTTTTAATCAGTCTTTATACGACTCGTACCATTTTTATTAAGTATTTGCGAATTATGAAAAAGGAAATTGAAAACTGGTCCAAGCCCAACTTTCCCCTACTTCTAGTCTGTTTGATAGAAACGTTTTGGACAAAATTTTTACATGAAAACCGTTAAACGGGAAATTTTAACGGGATGCTAGTAGAAAGATTCTTCCTCTAAGATATTTTGTAGAGAAAGCTTCAGTTATCGTTTGACTTTCATGATAGAAAGATATATTTCATCATTTGAGTGCCGCAAACGTATCGCGATTCAAAGTTGTGTTTCTCTGTACACATCCGAAAGGACGGAAAATGTCACGTCAAGCGACTGCTAAATACATGAGAAGGTCTCAGCATGTGTAAATAAGTGGGTAAATCGCTACTTAGAAGTGAAAAGCGCGCGTCGAAAAAAGGTGAGCATTTAATACTGTTTCTCAAAGTAAGGATTTAAAGTACTTTGCATATCTTCACGGACAACTTAACTGCTGTTGAAATGGTAAAAATTTTGTGAGAGGATTTTACTACCATCTGCCGAAAAATGGTTTAAAAAGAAAAACGAAAAATAATCACTATGAGAGGATAGTGACCGAAAACATTGGAATCGTTCTTCCGCTGCATAGAAACAAAAAAATGATATTGACAAACTGGAATGGCCGTCACGGACATAATGTTTTATAAAATGTTTCAACAACATGTAGAAAACTCTTGCAAGATAATAGTTGCAAATACTGCAAAATAATAGTTTTTAAATGTATATATAATATTATTCAAGAAACGTTCAAAAATGCAATGTAAAATCAACATTTCGAAACATTAATTTCATGCTCCTTGCTTACTGCCTCAATTGCCAGATAACACAGGTACAATAATAATAAACGTACGTTGTCGCTCAAGTAGACATAACGAGAGTGCGTCACCGCCAGAATCGTCGACGACACTGACTGAAAATTCAAGAGAAAAGAAGCATCCACGTTCGCAGAAGAAAGATTTCTCTTCCTCCAGAGAGCGCTCTTCCCACAATCAATAAATACATAAACGAAATGCCCGGTTAACTTACCCCTCTCCCCGGCCCCCTCGCTCTCGATCTTCATCCATCAGAGCGGCGAGACTTGCGGCGACTTGCCGGCGTCGGCAACGGAAAGCTGCGCTGATTCGCTTGGTCAGGCTACGCGGGCGAGCGAAATCGAGTGACCGGCGCTCCCGCGACCGATGTATTTACCCGCTGTCACTCAATTAACGGACGATCAACACCGCGACACGCGTGTTCACATTCAACGTTCTCGCCGCGCGTGTCGCCGTTGTCGATGACGACGACGACGGCGACGGCGAAACAACGACCACCCATTAAACCGGCCGCGGGCGGGGCGGGCTTCAGTGTTTCGCATGTTTAGTCGGCAACTAGGGCTAAATATCATTTTGCCAGGCTCGCGCACAAAAGTGCGCTTTCTCGCGCAATTCCGGCGCGCACGGCTGCACGATTGCCTCCGATCGCGGCCTCCGTGAACCTCGCCGAACCCCGATTGCATATCAATGCGGAATCGCGCAGCCGACCGGCCGCGGCCGATCGCTCGTTGCGCGCGCGGACCTGGTGCGCACCGATTAGCGCGAGAATTTTCACCGACCTGCACGTGGCGCACGCACGGCCGCCAGGCGGTTTTCCGCGCCACCGCTGGCGGACGCGAGTCCCGCGTGATGAAAAAGTTGCGAGTTGTGTTGGTCGAATAATCGAAGGGCTTCCGCCGGAAAAACGCCGTCATGCGCTCGAAATTAGAGACGCGTGAGACCGTTACACGCGCTCTCGTTTATATCTCTCTCTCTCTCTCTCTCTCTCTCTCTCTCTCTCTCTCTCTCTCTCTCTCTCTCTCTCGCTGTCGCGCGCGGTCTCGCTCGCGGCGGTGGTCTTTTGTTTGCACGGGGATTTTTTTCATCGGTTTTCTTCATCGGTATTACGTTCATAGACGTATTATAATAATAGCTAGACCGCGCGCGGTCTCAACGTCTCCTTTCGTTAGAACGCGTCAGAAATTAGAAAGAGATAGTTGTCGTACGGGTACTATTTTGTCTTTTTCTAAAGACGCGCGGTAGAGTAAAGAGGCTTTTAGTGAGGAACGAAAGAGGAAGGTAGAGGGGAGCGGAACGATACACGTAAATCCCCACTTCAAATATTATCAGACGAAAACAGAATGGTGCCCCGAAGCATGCTCTCTCTCTCTCTCTCTCTCTCTCTCTCTCTCTCTCTCTCTCCCCCTCTCCCTCTCTCTCTCTCTCTCTCTCTCTCCCCCCCTCTCTCTCTCTCTCTCTCTTTCTAATATGTGACGACTTTTCGGCCAAATGCGCGGTTTAGTTATTATATACGTCTATGATTACGTCGCGTTGGAGGTATCAGGAGGTTGAATTAGTTCTGGTCCCTAGCAATAGATGTCTTCAGCAACAAGTTAATGGTTAGTACGAATGTTGAAATCTGGCAACGCCGGAAGATTTGATATTTCTCTACGACATATGACACTTTGCGCGCTATTGTTACCAATAGCTACATTGTTTATACGCGTCTAAAATGGATCGTACAAAATTGTATCTTCAACATTCACCACTTTCTTGTATTTGATTTGAAAAATCGATAAATGAAGCTCATAAAATGCTTGATGCAACTTATGGTGATCAAGCTTCATCGTATTCCAACTATAAATTTTGGTCTCATCGATTCGAAAGTGATAATTTCGATCGGGTGGCAAAGAACATACTGGTCAACCAAAAAAAATTCGAAGATTCTGAATTGCAAAAGCATTATTGAATGAAAACACTGCTTAAACGGAAAGCAATTGGCTAAACAGCTCAGCGTCGATACAATCAACAATTTCTAAACACCATGGGAAAAGTTCGAAAAGAAGGCAAGTGGGTTCCATGAACTGAGGGAAAGTGCCATTGCAAGTCGTTTGAATATCGTCATGTCTTTGCTTGCCAGAAGACAGAAAGAAAAGAGTTTTTTTATGACGAGTTGTAACTGGAGATGAAAAGTGGATTTATTTTGATAAACCAAAGCGAAAGAAATTATGGGCTGATCCAGAACAACCATCAACATCGACCAACATCAAAAATTCACGGAACATTTATAGTCACAAAGCGACGCTCTATATTTGGTGGGATATATGGAAGACGTGATGTATTATGAGCTTCTAAAACCGAATGAACAGCGGGGGAGCGATACCAGCAACGATTGAACACATTGAATATCATTAAGCTAACGTCTTAAAAATATTAAAAATATTTTGATTAATGCAAATTTAAACATTTCTTTAAAACAAAGATAAAAAAGATTGACAAAGTAAGAGCAGAATTGATTCAACCTCATAATATTGTTCTGCAGACGTGACTCGCGCTTAAAATTGATCGGCTGGGGGCTTCGAGAGATTCGAATTCGTTGTTATTAAGTCGCCCGTCCAAGCGACTCGTGGATTATCGATGAGTATTTTTTTCTTATTTTACGACCGCCCCTTTGCGTTTTCGGAGCCGTATGTTTATTCATTCGTGCGCTTGTATGCGAGGAGATCGACTCGTATCGGTTTCGTTTAATGATTACTGATCCGGGAGTAATATCGATGCCCCTCGTTTATAGCTTTGATTAAAACGAAATTTGATTTAAATAGGATTTCGCTCTAATTGAAATAATATTAATAAGATTTAACTGATTTTGAGTAATTTCACTTTAATTACGCGACTTTTTAATTCGGCCTTATTTGTATGATTAATACTTGTTTATCGCATAAAGCGGACAGCAGTTTATGCACGCAGCAGATCAAATCATTATTTTCCCATTGAATAAGCGTGAAATTTTCGCTGCACCAAATTAAATTAAACGTCGAGAATATATCGAATAATTTTAACTGTATTCGTCGATGCGTAAAAAATCGAGGATACTCGTGTATTGTAATCGATTTAGGCGCGATCACTGGCGCAACAAATTAGTGGCACTCTTTATGATAAATTCTCATTTTATATGCGTGCTCTCTCCCTTCTCTCTCTCTCTCTCTCTCTCTCTCTCTCTCTCTCTCTCTCTCTCTCTCTCTCTCTCTCTCTCTCTCTCTCTCTCTCTCCCCCTCTCCCTCTCTCTCTCTCTCTCTTTTTCGTTTTGTTCGCAATTAATTGGTCTCGCTCGAAGTTCGAGCAGTTGTCGCGAAAGAAATGCAAACACGTTTAAAAGTTACGCGCCTCGCGTCTCGACGCTCGAATACGCGAGATTCGAAAATTCGGAAGTTATCGAAACCGCATCCTTCAGTAACGTGAAAGAGAAAGCGGGAAAGACGAACAGAGGGAGATGGTCAAAGGGCTACACCGCACTCCACCTCAATTTCAACGTTCTCCTACTGCATTGAGAGAGAGAGAGAGAGAGAGAGAGAGAGAGAGAGAGAGAGAGAGAGGGAGAGGAGAGGGGAGAGAGCGCTTCTCTACTTATCCTCACCTCGGAAGATGCTGCTCTTTGAACCTCGCTTCATCTGCAAGCTCATCAAGCAATTTGTTACTCTCGCATGGTCTTTAACGCCACCTCCTTTTCATCTATGCCTCGTTTACAGCGCCTTCGCAAGGATGGATACGTATCTCGTGTAACTATGGCTTTCACAAACCGCTCCTCGCCGTTTAATGAAACCTTTTGCCCGTTTATTGATCAATTAATACTTTCCAACTAATCCGTTCTCGACACACCGACAGGGGAGCCGTTTCAACGTTTTTGTCTCAAAGTGAAAAAAAAAACAAAAAGTTGAAGAAACAGGTTAAGGAAAAGATCATCTTGCAATCTGCGAGATCATTTAGAAAAAAAAAAAATTGTGGAAAAACTGCCCATTGTGATGCTTCTCTTGCTCTTTCTCAAAACCGAATAAGTTTCATCTGATATTATCGAATAGCAAATACGTTTTGGGAGGAAATCTCGTGGACATGAGACAAGAACAAATAGAGCAGAGAAATTATCGCACTTTTACGACCCGACTCAGAACTCAGAACACATCCGGTATCCAGCAAGCGAAAAAGATTGTCATAACTTTAAGTTTAAATGAAGCAAAATTAAATTGAATTAAACCGAATTATTTCGTCACATTTTATTTAATTCACCCTCTAAGAATTAACATAAAAAATTCTCCCACCGGGGATACGAAAGTACCGTGAAACTTATTGATGAGAAGAAAATGTTGCGATTTTTCTTTTCAGCGACTGTACGTTCCTCGTGTCACGCAAGAAGAGCAAGGAAAAACAATCGAGACGGTTTAGACAAACGGATCCATCGGCGAATGGACGCTACCACTCGCGAAACACTTCGAAGTTAACGCGTCGGTTCGGCTTTATCTCGGGCATTCCAATCAATCGGACGATCGGCGATCTTGCGGCGATCGTTTCTCTCTCTCTCTCCCTTTCTCTCTCTCTCTCTCTCTCTCTCTCTCTCTCTCTCTCTCGCTCTCTCGAAGCGTGATACCTCTTTAGCGGCGGCGGAGAGAATAGACGCCGAGATCGAACAGGTCCGTGCGATGCTCGGACCCGCTCGAGATTAATGGCCAGAATTAGTATTCGTCGCAGTACGGTTGAATTACAGAAAGTGTGTGTGTGTTATCTCGCCGGCTACAAGCGGACGCTTAGCGCCGTCCTCTTGCACCCTCCGCCTCTTTTTTACTTCGCGATCCATATTACTGGCCCGTTGAATAATGTGACGATTTATTTTTCTTAGGTCCGCGATCGCTGATTAAGAAGAAGCCCTGGAGCCACGCGGGGCAGCATTGAAGGTGGCGGGCGCAGAGTTAGTAAGAGAATGAGTGGGGGGAAGGAGAGGAGGAGAAGCTCGAGAGAAGCTGAGGGGACTGAAAATCGGCGCTGCGCTATATATCGAATCGCACCGGCGAATTGCCGAATTCGGTTTTGCATTAATCCTGCAAATTTCATCAAATTTAAAATTACCAGAGAAAAAGTTGGTATTATGGCCAGTCTCAAATCTCCGTTATTATAGTGAATTCCACTGATGGAGTCATTTGTTTAGTAGTTCGCTGTTAGCGCAATAGTTAGAATTCTTTTCATAATGCATTTTTTCTTTCGAACATTTCGAAATGTTTTTCAAGGTACATTTTAGCATTTGATTAGACATGTCTCCTTATTATTTTTAAACTTGAGCGTATTATCACACAAATATATGTACAATCGAGTATTTCGTTTGTTACTTGAAATTTTATTCGGTTATACATCTTTCAAGTTATGCAAAGTTAAATGAAGTAATATGAAATTTGGTAATGTGGATTTCCAGAGTACAATTTTAGCTAATTTTATGTACATTCTATGATCTGCCGTCTGAAATCTGCCATCTTGGAAAATGAATTTTAGGATGTGGATCTCAGATTCGTAATCAGCGACCTCAAAAACTAACCAGAGTACAATTTTAGCTAATTTAATAAAAATTCTATGATCCGCCATCTTGAATCCGCCATCTTGGAAAATTACTTTTGGAATTTGGACCACAGATTCGTAATTAGCGACCCCCAAATCTTGATTTTGAGCAAAAAATTCACTCATAGTTCGTGGAAAACGATTTTTTTCTATAAAAATGTGTATTTTTCACATTTTGTTTATTTATAATAAACACATGACAACTTATGCAAAACACTTTTCAACCTTTTATGTATGTTTCCATATCATATAAGAAGCTAACAAACACAAAAAACCCGACAGGAATCCGTCAAATATGAAATATTTCATGAAAATGTGAGAATAAATAGGTGGTAAGTATACTTATCACTATGCCTCAAAGGGTTAAGAGTTTTAGACACTATGTTTATAATTTTTGTCTATCTTGATGATACAAAAGATATAACTAATCATCACTGTAGACATCGTATCTTTTTCTAAATACCTTGCATTTTTCAAGGTATGTCAAATCAGCTAGAGACTATCACGGCAGTCAATGTGTTAATTGAGTCCCTTTTTGGCGGCGTTGCACTAATTAACACGTATCTTTTCCGATTAAATCGTATCTAGAGAAGTATCATTCTAACTGATATCCGAAGTATCATGGCAGCTGGTGCAGCCAGTAGCAGGATGCTGCATTGGGAAGCCAAGTTGAAGGATCCTCGCATATGTCCTTTTGAAACCATACCACTTCTGAAACGTTTCTTAATATCTTTCATATTTTTCAAGATTTTTGCCTGGTCCATTTAAAATGGGACACTCTGTATGTGTATATATATATATATATATGCAATTAATACAAATATATACTTTTTAAGCAAATAAAAAGAAATAAATAATAAATGTTACGAAAAAATAAAATTTTTTGCTCCGCTCAACAATTAATTATATTTGCTTATTTCCTTTCTTAATTATTTGATATTCGTTTGTCATATATATTCTATCTGCTGTTAAGCAACTTGCACAATTGATATATTGTTGAAATTAAGAATGAAGAGGAAATGATATAAAATATTGAGATAATCGAATATAAAATAATTCTGAAGCGAACAACGATACGTATTATGTTTGCACACAGATATGTAGGTATGTGCAATTAATATAAATATATTTCCACAGTCAACGAGAAAAAGATAAATAATAAATATTACGAAGAAACAAAATCCGCTGTTACGCTCAAAAATTAATTTGATTCGCTTATTGATTTTTCTTAATAAAATACTGAAATAACCAAATATAAAATAATTCCGGAGGAAGTACTTTTTTTTTTTAGGACGATTCAACGTGGAAAAATCATTAGTAGCAGCCGTATAGCGCAATAATCCTCGTAACATCCTTCAAGTACAACGGAACTTATAGCGCTAGCATGAAACGGAAACCTCGACTCGGGAATTAACGGTCATGTGCGTTACCGTGTATATTACTAACGAGAATCATTGTCCAACGTTTGCATATTATGCAATTAGTGCGCAGCATAAACTTTTGCTCGACGTCCCGTCCCCCATCGTCGAGTCGTAAGTGACGGATCACTCTTTACCGGAGTAGCCCTCGGGCCGTATCCGAAGCTCTTGGGGACGGATGAGTTGCGGGTACTGCTTACGCTATCCATAAAATCAGTTACACCGGCATTACGAGTGTAATGCATTTCAGACGATAATATATACACCCGAGACGAAGTCGCATTTAAAGCGGGCCGCTCCGTCGCACACTTTCCGTTTTATTCACCCCTGCGCATGCAAAGCCGTTTAAGTTGAGATTTCCGTTTCACCGAAATTTATTACGACGTAAAAATTGTTAATTACTTCTTTAGTAAAATGTAGCATCGTTCCGCAGGAGAAAATCTGTTTGATATGATGATAATAAAGGTTACAATGCGATACACGACAAATGGTTAACCGTAAATTATCATAGCATGTGTCATGCAAAATTGCAATTTCTGCCATTTTGCGAGCGAGAAAATTTAGAAAATTTATCACGAAATACGCGGTGAGGAATTATTGATTCACGTCTCAAGTAAAAAATTTGTATAAACAAAATGTTCAGAAGAAAACTCAAAATTTTCCGTATCTTTTTTGACATGCGCTCTTTGCATTAGAATTTTATTTGTTTCTTAATTTTATATTAAGTACATATTATAAGGTGAGGTACCTAAAACAGGCCATCTGAATAACCTTGAAAATATGCAAGATTAAAAAAAAATGTTAAATACAGAAGTCGTAGGGGTTTTTATCAATATAATCTTGAACAGCGTTATCAAGATTACGGGAAGATCACCTTGAATTTCTTAAATAGAAACTCCCATTTTTTATATATCATCTTTTTCCAATTAATTTGAACCGATTAATTTAAACAACTTTCGTCTATAACATTCTTTTATTTGCCTAATACTTTTTGAGATATTTAAGGAAAACTTGATAACTTTTTCAATATTTAACCTACGATATCTCACTAATTATTTGTCGGAAGAAAATACTACATTTTTTTACTTTATTTGGTACTACATTTTTTTACTTTATTTGGTCCCAAGTATATGGTGCTGTTACCGTATTGTCTTAACTTTTATCAGCTGTTGACTTCTCGAAATTTCAAAATCATCAACTTAACAAAAGTTCCCGCATTATTATAGCAGCATATTCTTGAGACCAAATAGAGTAAAAAAAGTCCGGTATCACTTTTTCTTCCGACAAATAGTTATCGAGATATCGTAAGCTAAATATTGAAAAGCCCACCAAGTTTTCGTTAAATATATCAAAAATTGTTAGGCAAATAAAAAAATCAAACAAGGAGTGTTCGAATTAATTGGCAGAAAAAGATGATATAATGTAAAAAATAGAGGTTTTTATTTAAAAAATTCAAGACGACCTTATATTGTTACGTGATGCGTTTTAATACTTCTGTGTATATAACATTTCTTTCCATCTTGAATATTTGCAGAGTCATTCCTCTGTTAGATGCTTCATTCTGTAATTCGCGTAAAATAAAATTCCCTGTCTACCATAAAATATCATAAAAATATATCGACTGGATCGTTATTGACTGGAAAGAAACGCCAGTTCTTATAGTACTTTTTGTCTCGATTCTAGACAAGAAACTCATATTTGGGATAAGATTTAGATAAGAATGAGATTTTCAATTGGTATCGCAACTGAATAACCAATTTTGGGACGAATTTTTGGATATTCTAATCGGATTCTATGTAAAATCTGGGAAAATCCTGAGAAATTTCTACGCGAGACGACGCACATCCGATGCAAAACATTCGATGTTGGCCTTAACATTTTGGAATCAGGGCTCTTTTGGTCCCCGCCGATTTTCGCTGACCATGCGATTTTCGCGTCCGCATGAAAAAGAAAGAAAATAAAGAGGACGAAGAACGCGCCGAGTCACTTCTTTTGGACTTCAGTCATTAACTACAAGAGAGGAACCTCGGGCTAAACGCCGTGCCAAAGAAGAAGGAGAAGTGGGAGAAGAAAGAGATGAAGAAGAAGAAAGAGAAAAAGAAGAAGGAGAGGAGGAAAGGGAAAGAGAAGGAGAAGGAGAAGGAGAAGAAGAAGGAGAAGAAGAAGGAGAAGGAGAAGAAGAAGAAGAAGAAGAAGAAGAAGAAGAAGAAGAAGAAGAAGAAGTCGGACTCGCGGGTGGTCCTACTGCGGTGAACCGCGATGGTAGCAGCGGGGCAAACTAGCCGCGTGTCTGAAACGCCCACTTACTTCCGTTAAGATTTATTCCCCGTCGTACGGCAAAATAAAGCATTAATAAGAGATTCGGCTAGAGTCCATTTATATGCAAAACGAAAGCAAAGTCCACGGCTGAGGACCGGGCATTACGAGAAGTATAATTCACCGGCACGTCGAAGCCGCTCAGATAAGGATACCGACCGAGATTTCTGATGTGTCAATATCGATATATTGGCGATTACCGCATCGGATCAGCGATAGTCGGGCCATAGGAATAATACGAGACCGAAGAATACCTCGTTAACACATTGACTATCGAGCGTAGGTCATTACGCGGCAGCGTTGCACATTGATCGTTTAAAGAGTGTTAATCGGCTGAAATAACCTGAATTAACATCGAGTAAATATCATAATTACATAGTATGAATTGTTTCAGTCGATTTGATACTTTGATCTAATTGATTATACATTGGTTAATGTATAATCAATTAATATATACCAGTTTAATTAATTGCATTTAATTAATTGCATGTATTAATGCAATAATCGATTAATTTTCATTATTGATCATTTGCCGATTATTCTTGTCGACTAAAATTTTTACCGATTAATGCTCGACATTGGTTTCATAGTCGATGTGCGAAAAGAATTCTTTATTCCATATCCCTCGTCTGTAAACTTTGTTGAATAATAAATGCAAGCAATTAGAGTATTGAAAAAACATGCTGATTTTTAAGTGATGGAAATAAAGTCCCCGGAAATAATGTCATTGTAACACTTAATATGTTAACGTTTAACGTGTTAACTCTTTGCAGATGCAATGTTCAGCGGCGTGAGTGTTTACTTTTTACTACATAACGTAAAATGTACTGAAAATTTTCAAATATACGTTTCAATTACATCTCATGCAGTAGAGGGTGTGCTTTAATGCATGCTATAAACAAACGGTTAGTAACGAGCGTATCAGAATATTCTTAACACATATCTAAGATAGTGTTAATATTTGGTCATTTATTCAAAAATTTTGATTTTTCAATGGAATTTTTTCATATTTGGAATTTAAGTTCTTTTCTGAATTGTTAACTGCAAGAAGGTCGACATTCGAGAATATTATTAGTGAATAATTTTAAGTTTCCAGAATTAGTGACCTTGTTTTCTGCATCATCCGGAAATAATGACAAAGCCATAGCGAGTAACTATTTCCATGTTTATTTATATCTGTCTTTTAGTTCTTTTTAGTTTCTGAAAAAGATAAATTTGACAAAAAAATCAAAATAAAGATAATACCAATATCTCAATAATTTATTACAAAAAATGGAATCTACGAAAAATTTTGAAAAAAAAATATGGGAAATGCGTTTAGGTATCCTTAATAAACTGTTAATATTGCGATGTGTCGATTCCCAACAGTTCGCTCACAAGTGAATTTTTTCGAAAAAGAGGTGCCTTTTCTTCGCTTTCATCTGTTTCTAGCAAGTTGACGATTAAACATTTAAACTATATGCTATTTATTTTTACTTCCTTATGCTTCCGAGAGTGTGTAGTAATAATATAGTTGACTATAACTGTCTAGAAGTCAGTCCAACTCACTTAAAATAAAGAAAATTTATGCGGGACAACATTAATGCGTCGCTCAAAAGGTTAACTGTTCGATAATATTACGTATGGAATAAAAAATACGAGACAGCTTATTGACTCGGCGATAGTTTGCCGAAGCTAGTAACATGAGAGCTCACTCTTTATCCAGGCTTTTACCTCTAGGGACTCTAATTCCGTATGTTGCGTCCTTACGTCAACGGAAGCGAATTTCCAGTGGCTCCCTAGGAATAGTTTCGCGGGCCGCTTAGAGGCTCGAAATATCACGGCGGATTCTGGGTAGTTTTAACCTGCGTCGATTCGAATCTAATTGGCGATCTCTGCGGTGGCGGCCGGTCGGCGGGACGTCGTAAATTCCGCGCGGTCCGCCGAGATATTCGGAGCCTCGTTAATTCGCGCGAGACCCTCGATGAGGCGCGATCGCGTCCCCCTTTCTCTCCCCCTCTCTCGCGCAACACCGAAATTTCGCAGGAAAAACGCAAACGGTCGGATTCCTGCCCGCCTTCGTGTCCTCCACCGACGGGAGTCGATAATCGTTACGAATTTTTGGACGTATAAATCGATTTGAATTCGTCTCTTCCGTCGAATTTATTTCAGTGTAGAGTATTTCGTGCGTTCGTTCGTGCGCATACAGAATTCATCGGACTAAACGAGAAAATCGTGAAAACCATTTTGCAAACAATCACGATAATTATCTAGACAGTAATTAAGGAAAATTAACGAATGAGTACGCGTGAAGCTTCTTGGTCGGAGTCTTATTCAAAAATCTTACTCAAAATGTCTGAATCTATTGATAATCTCTTGACAACGACTGGCGATATACATAACTCTGGACAATGGAAGCGTGCAATCCCGTAATACTGGAGTGCACACCTGCGTTGTTCAACGTTACATACATTTGTTTTTTTTTTTTTTTTACACATTGTCATTGCCAAGAGAATATCAATTGATTCAGATTTTGGATGAAACTTTGGGACTGTTTTTAGCTGAATTTTAGCTTGCACGTTTTGCCTTTCATGTGAAACAAGTATATAAAATAGTTGAAGGGGAAAGAAATAAAGTTCCAGTATAGCACTAATATTGCAAAGTCTTTTATAAAATTTTATGAAATTTTTAGTTATAAAAAAACAAGCTTTTCGACTAAGTTTGTTGATTAAAGAACTCGTGTCATCGCACCATGTGCACTCATTTGCTAATTTTCTTTAAGTAACATCTCGATAGTTACTGTAATAGTTTACAAAATATAGTTGAGGATTTGCCTATTCAGTTGTTTATTTTTTATTTAGCACACGAACGTTGGGATAACTAAATCGAGACACGTTGTTGACATGTTTAAAAATGTAGAAACCAAATACGTAAAACGCGAACGTTCTAAGTAATTTTAATTTCTTTGATTTCAACTAAATTGTAACAGCTCTCTCTTCTCTCTCTCTCTCTCTCTCTCTCTCTCTCTCTTTCTCGGATGTATAATTAAAAAAAGGCTGATACAAGCCGACAAGAAGCAACACGATATCAGTTGCAAAAATTCAAGCAATTATTAAAGTTCAATCAAACATTGAACAGTAATATTTAATATATCTCGCTCTATATAGTCCTAATCGTGCCACCATCAGTTGGACAAAGAAATCACTTTGTGGACGGTGTAATTAATTCAATCAATTACTTAATTAATTTAAAATCAGTCGTGTAAATCACTCATCGTTACATATATGACGATCGATTACTCTTGGTTATTGCTTCAATTATTGGCTATTATTTCAGTCAACTGAGGCTTTAATCGATCGATGCCGAATACTGCCGACGCTTTGGTGCACAGCGCGCAGCGTTAACGTCCAGTGAGAATAAGCGTGTGTGACGAATAAAATTACAGCGCGCGTTAAAAAGTGCGGAGGAACGCCGCGGTTTTAATTGCAAACATTTGTCGAGTGCGAGTAACACTTCGTTTCTACGGTTGCCTACGTGTAATAATTACGGCACCTCCAAAAATTGACGCGTGCGCGCGCGCGCGCAAGAGAGAGAGAGGGAGAGATAGAGAGAGAGAGGGGGAGGGAGAGAGAGAGGGATAGAATTCTCGCGGAATACAGGCGCGCGGCGCCTCTATCTCTCAACGCAAATTATTTCTTCCAGCAAAACTGCGGAACGCGCCGTACCGTCTCGCAATTTCGTACGCATTTCTCCCCTCCTCCTCCCCTCCGATCTCGTGCGCAATCTCGACGAACGAGCAAGATTTCGCAATACCCTCTCTCTCACCTCGTTACCGGCTGTATTCCGCACGGCCCGTCGATCCCGGAAGCGATATTAAACTGCTACCGCGTCGCCGGTACGCTCTGATAACTACTGCACGTCTAACCGCGACTACGAGCGCGCACCGACCGATCAAGACAACGAATTCGCGAGATGTTCTCACCGGCGGCGCCCCGGCGTAGCGGCGAAGGGGCGGAGAATCGACAAATGATAGCGTAAGAATGTTCCCCTCGTGAGTTCGCGCGGCCGTTTTGCCTCGTATCGCGATATCTCGCGATTCTTACTCGGAGGAATAGTAAGTGCGCTCGTGAAAGTGAAGCTCCGCGTGGAAGGAAAAACTATTGGTTCGCAGAGAGCTGGTTCCGGCTTCGTCCGACTTCGTCGGGGTGTAAAACGCGTTATATTCGTACAGCGAGACACTGTATGACGGCTGCGGTGCCGTGTCAACCGCTTAGCTGTTAATGATGAAAATATCCACGGAAAGGAAAGTGACCCAAACCCTGCTGGTGACAGAAAAAAAATATCAGCGCAATAGGGCTCTAGGAGCGCATATTCTACAGATCGAAAACTAGCGACGTAGCGAGAAGAAAAAAAATCGATTTTCCCGATCCTCTACATGAGGATTCCCCCTTAAGGATCTCGTGTGCCACCGGGACGGGGAAACACGGAAAAAGTACGACAGGTTTTTGGGTCTAATAATTTTCATACTTCGGCGTGTACAGGCGCGAACGTCGGGAACAGTTTTCTCATATAAATAAAAATAACAGCTTCTGTTTGCTGTATCTCATGTGATGCCTATTAAAGTATTCAATTAACAGCGGAATAATAGACGAATTTGTCCGTAAATACATTTTTGCTTCATATACGCTTCATGTATGTATATATTTTATTTTTTGCATGAGGAAATTGGAAAAGCAATATTACCATTTATTTCCATCAATTATAACGATAAATCTTTGCAGGACGGAAATCGACCTGGTAATTCTATCGCGCTCGATAACGGTCGGATTCAATGAAATCTCTCCCGTGATGCATTTACAAAAATACTTATTCATTTATCGTATTTATTGACTTGTATCTGTTTTTTCTTTTATATGAGCTTTCCTCTCGATAGACGCGTGAATAGTTAGACTACAAATACATCGACAATTTCACATCTTAAACATTTCTTTGAGACATTTATTAGAGTTTCGTTTGATTCATATAATGGAAGAATCGAGACAATGATTGTACGAGCGAAAGATGAAGAAAGAGATAGAAAATTACTTTTTTCTTTTTAAATTACTTTTCTCTCTCTCTCTCTCTCTCTCTCTCTCTCTCTCTCTCTCTTTCTCTTTCTCTCTTTTCCTTTTTATCACGTATGAGAAATAGATGTACATTAGAAGCTATTATTAGATATTAGGTTGTTTCAGTCCAGCTCTTTTAAAGTGAAATGAAATGGGTTTTAACAAAAATCCCATGAAAATTTTCATGACTAAATCAGATACGCTCTACCCAATAGTGGTATTTTCAACATCCGGTATTGACCGGAAATTGGCTATGCAAACCGGAAGTTGAGCTTTTTAAATGGAACATAATGGCAGCTTTTATTGCATATTCGGGTTATATATATAAAAAAAATAAAGGCTTTTCTTCTGAACATTATTTTTTAATTTTCTCTTCCCTTTATAGGGAAGGATAAAAAATTTGATACATGATGGACGTCCGACAACAAATGACAATATGATTTGTAGGAATGAAGCAATTCGATTCTTAAGTAGTGATGAAATTTTTCAAGCAACTGATTCTTTTCAAAGCAGAGTAGATGTTTATATCACATGAAACTGCTCGGTTTGAGTAAACTCACTCAGTGATGCAGTAGAAGTTTATTTATTTCTTTCCTCATTCGATATCATTTTAAGGATCACTGAGGGCATTTCAGGAAAAAAGTTTGGGACAAAAGATTTTTTTATTTCTTTTTGTATGTAGTCCGAATAATAAGTAAATGCAATAATAAGTGTTATGTTCTATTAAAAAAAAACTTTTTAGTACCGGAAGTTGAAAATATCACCATTGAGTAGAGCGTATTAGTTATAACTTAGCCGTGAAAATTTTCGGAATTTTTACTAGAAATCATTTCCTTTTATTTTAAAAGGGATGGACAAGTAACCTGAAACACCTTTATATTCAAAATAAAATTTTTTTCTTGTTTTGATTATATTTTGTGCATTTCGAGAGGATAATTTCCGTAAGTAAATAAATAAATGAAATAAATAAATAAGTAAAATAAAATTTAAATGCATTTGGTTGATGCAAATGGGAAAAATACAACAATCTCTTTATAACTAAGAAATAACGGACATATTGCTTCGAGGATACAACATGTGTCAAGTTAAAATATTCTTATTTATTAGAAAAACAGTAATCTCTACAAAGTCCCTGTTTGAAGAGGTGATTTGAAATTCTAAATTTACTAGCTCCGTAGAGAGAGAGCGAATTCCAATGGGAGAGCGGGCAGCGGGTGAACACTCGTGAAAATTTAAGCAAGGTCTTCCGCTGGGATAGAAGCGCGCGTGGAATACGCGTAGAAAATTTTTCGCACAAACACACACACACACACATACACACACACCTTCCCATCGCAAGACCGTGTCGCTTACGACTTCAGGAACTAACCACTATTGCCGGTCGCTGGTACGACCTATCAAGAAGACAGAGGCGATTATACTTTTCAGGCACTTCATCTCTCTCGCGGTCAAGCATCTGTAAATGTTGGCCTGCGGGCGACCTCGCCGGTGTCGTTCTTGCTTAGCTGTCGCGGCATAAATTAGGGGTAACCTGTCCCGCAGTAGTTTCGTTTAACCGCGCTAATTTTTTCCTCCATTCTCTCGTGCTCTTCGCTTCGCTTCGAGTTTTTCCAGACGTAAGGTGAATGTCCCAATTAGTGACCAAGTAATCTCGTCGCGAAAAATAAATTAACAGAATAGTGAAATTGATCGTGTTGGGCAGCTTGAAAATTTATAGGCTTTTAATCGTGTTATATATATATATATATATATTTTTCCTAATTTATGAAAAGATTTTGATGTACTTGTAACATTTTTTGCCAAGTGATTGAAATACCATTTAATAATATGATATTTTAATTTCGTTTTTACACTAACAATTTAACTTTCAAAAACTGCGAGAATAACTATGTATAGATCTAACAAATAAACATCTGACATTATAATAAATTATTCTGTCTGGAATTTTTTCTAAAACGTCGACAATTGTTTAACTGTCGTCGTTAATAATACGCTTGTAATTATAATATTCCAACATTTACTACGGTTTTTCATTTTAGCCGAAACCTATTACAACTAATAATATATAAAATTTAAAGTAAGAACATATATGTTTAACATATTTTGGGGTAAATGGAGAATTCGTGCGTTGTTGAGAGGATATCTTTATATTGTTATGCTACGTAATTGTTTAGTGGTGTTATTCTTCTATTTTTATAAACTTATTTTAGCATTCCATTCCTGTTGTGTCCTTTCATTTCTGAAATCTACCAGAAATGTTTATCGATAGGACGTATATCCGTCACTACTACTTTACGAGTCACTACTACTTTGGGGAAGAACTGCAGCTACGGAAACAGTAGAAAAAAACATTTGTAAAGTATGGAGAAGATACGGTGAAGAGATTCGTATGCATTAAAAGTTGATCCGCAAATTCCGATCAGAAGATTTTGAATTAAATAATGCACCATGTCCTGAGCAGCCAAATGTTGCCCGAAAGATGGGAAAAGTCACGACTAACGGCGGAAAATATTTTGATTCATGCAAATTTAACTATTCCTTTAAAATATAGATAAAAGATTGACAAAATAAGACAGAATGAATTCAACTTCCTAATATAAAGGGCGACTGTTCGTTTCTCTACCCGTCAGTTGTCAATTTACTGAACTAATCTGTTGGTTACTATGCAGACGACAATTTCTACAATCTCTCATGAGATAAGAATACACGTTTCAATTCCGCGGTCGTCCTACTTATCACAACGAATCTGTGTGTCGTTAACTATTTGTTGCTAAAGTTTAAGACGAATATACGAGCGTATCACTTATCTAATACAAAACTGTCGCACCGACAAGATCCAAAATACGCTTCCAAAAATATTCAAACTACTTCAAGAATAAGAGTATCGACTTTACATACATAATCGCGTTAAAACCGATACGAATTAAGAGATACTGACGCACAGAGTTACAGTGCGACAGGTATAGCTTGCCGATCATAATGAATCGATCGGGGTAGGACTCGCAAACGGAAAGCTGAACTTTTTCGGAGGCAGCAAATAATTCGCCGAATTCGCGAAGGTGCACGCCTCTTGCAGCGAGTCTCTTTCGCAATACCGCGCGTACTGCCCTATACATATAAGAGCGAACGGGCGAGGCGGAGGAAGGACATTTATCCTTTCGGCGCAGAAGGCCTCGACAGCCGGCTAGAATAAACGGAGTTTCCTGTGCAGTCTTATTTTGGCGAGGACTACGTCGCGTTGCGCAGCCAGAGCGTAAGCGAGGACCCCTCTCTCTCTCTCTCTCTCTCTCTCTCTCCCCCCCCCCCGCCCCTCTCTCTCTCTCTCCCTCTCTCTCCCCGACTCGAGCTCGCAGGAGCCGTCATTATTTCTTCAGTGTCGACAACTCCTTACCGCGATGCCCTTCTGTCTTCCCTACGGCTCCTTATAGCTACGGCCAACGCTTAAGCCAACGCCAAATACAGAGAGGAGAGCACCGATGGCACCACGGCGCGGGGGGACGGCAAGAGAGAAAGAGCGAGAGAGAGAGAGAGAGAGAGAGAGAGAGAGAGAGAGAGAGAGAGAGAGTGAATAAGAGGGAGTTGGAGGAGGAGAATGAGACGGGATGAAGAACGGCGAGGACTACGCTACGTTAAGCCGAGCCAATGGTGGCCTAAGACCATCTCGCGGGTGCCTCTTTCGTTGACAGGACTATGAGAACTAGCGCGCGGTGATTTATCGAGGCTGCCCGGCTTAGCCCTTTGCGGCAATTCGCGTTATCCGACCGCGGCGGCTGCCGTCGCCGTGCTAGCGCGCGCGCGCGGGTATGAGACTCATGAAGCTTATAAATATGCGCTCACGCGCTCGCGACTCCTTGTTAGCGCGCGACGCACACGCAAACTCTCGCGCTTCGCAAAGCCCGTCGCGCGTTGTTTGCGGAAGTGCCTGCTTTGAGGTGCCGATGCTTCTTTTTCCTACACTCTTCCTTTGGTGTTCCACCGAATGGACCGCTCCTCCGATTGGGCTGGAACTTTTTGGGTAAACTTCAAGTATCACGTTGAAACTAATGATTTAGCTCCCAAGTGCGGGTCTTCAATAATTTGAAAGGTAATATTATAGAATAATATTATAAAATTAAATAATTAAAAAAAATATTTATAATAAATATTGAAAACTTAATTCAAACAATACTTCGGTTCTTACTTCGAGGTGTGGATGCTTTTTTTTTACCGAATGACCGTCTCTCCGATTGGAAACTTGAGTGAATTCAAGAGATGATATTAAAGTTAACTGTCAAGGTCCCAAGTGTGGCAGTCTTGAGTGAATAATGCGAGGAGAAATGCGAGATCGCGTCCATCCGCATTTTGGCTGTACCTTTCTCTCTCTGCCTACCTTCACCCTCTCTTCTCTCTCCCTCTCTCTATTTTGTTCCTGTTTGATACATTGTCGGAAAGCTCGTTTGGTCGGGATTATTTAGGTGCAGTCGATAATAATTAATGTCCGGCGAAACTTTAATCCAGATTACTTTCGCGATTGGTGAGCGTGTCACCAATTGGCCGATTCTCCATCGGCCAATGTTTCCGAGCGAGAGCGCCGAATTCCCGGTGCACCTGTATTCGAGCCGATATTTAATGTACCTCGAAACTCAGTGGTAAGCCACTCTCGGCGCTAATTAGGCCACGGTGAAAACATAATCGCTATGACGCGCGAATAGGTTTAACCTGCGCGAAGCGCGTTGGTGTGCGACGCACAAAAAGCGATCGTCCGAAGCCGATCAGAGCTGCAAATCCTTGCGTAATTTAGCTCGTGGTGTATCATCCCTCCTCTTCTCTCTTTCTGTCTTATACTTCGGATAGTTTTTGTTTCCCCAGTTTCTAATTCTGCTACGAGCTTCACTAGGGTAAATAAGTGAAGTACCAATGAGCAACTCATCAACAACCTAACTGAAGCGTTTTTAAAGGGAATGCGAATCCGCGATTTTGGAAAGAGAGAGAGAGAGAGAGAGAGAAAGAGAGAAAGAAACTGGATTTATTGATCAAATTTTTTGTATCATCGTATTAGGTAACATAATTATATGTATTTTAAGTTCGGTATATATGTAAAATACAACACAAAAATCACGACCTTAATTCTGCTTAGACTACTTTTCATCGAACAATTTTAAGACTTCATTCCCGGCGAGAATGTCGAAGAACGTCATTATTTATAACTTCTCAATTCTCAAGACTTTTCGCAGCCAAATTTTAAATTAAAATTAAATTAAAATTAAATTCTCAATATATATTCTTTGCAGACAAATTTCAAGTCAAAATTAAGTCAAAGTCCACTTGAGGGCATTTTATATAAAATTCATAACTTTTGCACAACAGGTCAAGTTCCGCATGTCGCGTATTCTCCAGACTTGGCCTCGTCTGACTACCACTTGTTCCGCTCAATGCAGCGTGGCCTTCAAGGCCACACGCTTCCCAAATTACGAAGAAGTCCGAAAGTGGGTGGATGAATGGATTGCTTCAAAACCCGAGTCGTTTTATCGCCTCCTACCAAAACGATAGGAAAAAGTACTGCAAAACGATGGAAAATATTTTGATTGACTGATCAATTCATTATGTAATTGAAATAAATGTGTCGCCGCATTCCTGTCAAGTACTACACCTCTTACTCGATTTAATGTCGCAATCATTCTGGCATCATAAATCAGCATCTCCCGACCCGTGCAACGTCGCTGTGTCCGAGCGAAGGTAGACCGGGAGATCAGATTTTTCGGCTCAGGGAACAATCCTCGTCTCTTTCGCGGTCGGGAGTCGCTCTGATTCCTCGGCTAATCTGTTCGACCGCAAGTACATCGCGATCGCAATACGATTCGACGAGATCGACGGGGCGACCGGCTGCGGATATATACCGCGTCAAATACTTGGGAATTTCGGAGCGAAACGGATCATGGGACACGGCGCGCATGCGCGCGCGCGGCTGCCCGAGAAATCGATCGATCGCGCGCGCGCGCCTCGTGCGCGTCGGGAGATTCGGAAACTCCATCGTCTAACGGCGGAGCGAACTAAGGAGTCGGCGGGCACCACCACCATCGGGAGAAACGTTCCCTCATGTATAATAAAATATGATAAAACTCGGCCAATCCCGAACCCACCCACCGGAACTTGGTTTCTCCTCGAAAGTGGCTTCGTTCGTTCGTTCGTTCGTTCCTGCAGCGGTGAGGGACTCTCGTTCTTTGCGAGGAGCAAGTCCTTGGTCATACGCACTCCGCATACTCGCGTACGTGCACGGACTCACGCCTACGTAATATCTGCATGAATTCTACGTGGACATGTACGTACACATGTATACTTGTTTCTACGATTATACAGGATGGTCAACAAGTAAGGAGAGACTCTTGGTTGAACGGGAAATGTCCGTAGCCGCGGCATTCGTTCAGAAGGCGTCCTTTAGTTGTGTCGCCTCGGCGCTAATTTCGAAGAGACTTAATTCGCGTGTGAGATCTTTTACTTCTCTTGAAATATATACTCGTAGCTTGTTACTCGCTTCTTTCCCCTTCCAATTCGTTTTTCATCCGTATATCGGTAAACACGATATTCTCTTTCCCTCTGCAAAAATAATGTTATCAATCGATAGTAAATTAAGGAGCCATGACGCTTAGCCAGGATATCTTTCGAAGAGAAACATCTCCGTTTCCATATATTTATGACACACCATGTACATACACCGTACGTACGTACACTCCTTCCCCCTCGCGCGTGTGTGTATGTGTGTACATATACGTACATAACTCGGCTTGGTATAACCACCAGGGCCAGGATATCTGTGAGCCATAATTCAAAGGCGGAATCGGGGAAGACGAGAGTCTCGGGGCCAATCCTGCCAGGGGGTTGCTTCCCCTAGGGAGGCGAGGGTGGGGGAAATGGAAAACCTTATCGGAGGATGCGCCCGGAGTACGGAAGGGAACGGAGGCGACCGCAGGAGGGACATGACAGGACGATCCACCGATTTGCTGGACGAATCGCTCACGATTTTTATCCTTTTTACCTGCCAAGTAGTTCACCACCCGTCACGCCGGTCGAACACTTCGAGGGAGCTCCCCCGAGGACGTGACAACGAAAATTCTGCCGCGACGCGCTGCTGCCTTAAGCAAAGTTTATACTAATTGATGACTTTTGCTCACGCATCGTCGTCATCGTCGCCGTCGTCTACATTCCGAGACTTAATTACTGCCAGAACTGCCGACGTTTAATGACCAGAGCAGTCGAAATGATAGGTAAAGTATACTACCTTCTCTTTTATATTATATTACGCTTCGACGCGTAAAGAATATTCAGGAAAACATTCAGCCTCTGATCTTGAATACTTTCCAAGAAATTAATTCTTTTAAAATTGCTCTTTCTCAACTTTGTTTATAAATAATTAATTAAAATGCGAACAATCGCATATGAAACCCACAAGAAATATGCGAAGTAAGTTAATTAATATATCTGAAAAAAAATGTGAGATCATATTTATCTTCATTAAACTGTGAACAGTACTTCGTAAAAGTGAAAGAGAAAATGTGAGTAAGTGCACTATTTGTCACTGCGCCGCATAAAAAGTTAAGATAAATTTCACTGATTATTTCACGACTGTTTTCCGGTCAATTAAGACTCTCCGCGCGATCACGCAACATCTTCACGTTAATGTGCGTTCGCAACAGCGGTCACGGCATTGACTTGTCATTAATTAACAATTATCAACGGAACTCCGCAGGGATGCGGGCCGGTTGCGTCGCGGCGTGTGGAAGACACTCGAAATTTACCGCGGCGCGAATGCACAGGTCGATCGCACCACGTATTCGCGGCAGGATGGAAAATCTACGATGGTTTAATGCGGCGGACATTGAAAAGGGCTAATTGGAACTTGATATTCTTTTCTCTCCCCTTCGTCCTTTATCATCCCCCCCCCCTCTCTCTGTCTCTCTCTCTCTCTCTCTCTCTCCCCCCCTCTCTCTCTCTGTCTGTCTCTCTGTCTACCTATCTATCTCGCACGCTCTGTTCGCGGAGCTCGTTAGCCGAATGGCTAATTAGATAAATATGGGCGCGGAATCCGCCCGGATCAGAATTCGGACTCCGGGACTGTGGTATCTTAATTATCCGACGACGAATCCGCGAGCGTGCCCATCCAGAAACTCGATTTTGACGGAGCCACCGGTGGCCTCTCCCTCCGCGAGAACGTGTAATTAACGTTTGTCAATTAGCCACCGGGGCCGGGACTGTCGTCGGGGCTTCGCGGGCGTAAATGTTTATATCAATTAGCCGGGAACGGCGGTCCGATTAACCGGCGGTGGCACGGCCGCCGCCGCCGCCGCCGCCGCCGCCGCCGCCGCGCCGCCACCGCCGCCGCTACTAAGGGAATCCGCTGTGTCCGGTTAATTTACATACCGCTCCGTTTTATGCCAGTTCCTTTCGCTCGCGATTAACACTTACTAATTAACTGGACACGGGAATCGTCGAGCGACTTGTTTGCGCGCGCACTTTTAAACCCGGTGACGAGAAAAATATCACTCGCCCGAAGCTGCTCGCGCGACAGCGCGCGTGGAAGCGGGAATTCACTCGATTGTGAGATAAGCCTCGGAAAGGACGACGAGACCTCGGCCGAGTGATTAAGGTGGTAACGTATGATGACGAGAATTCGAGTAGTAGCGAGAGTGTCGTAGTAATATGTAATAGTGTATTAGGAAGTTGAATTAATTCTGGTCTTATTTTGTCAATTTTTTTATCTTTATTTTAAAGAAGTGGTTAAATTTATATTGCAATATTTTCCGTCATTAGCTGTAACTTGTTCCTATCTTTCTGGCAACATAGCGATTCCGCGACGATAAAATGATCTGTCTTTTGAAGCGATGTAATCAGACATCCATTCTTGCATATCCTCGTAATTAGTGAAGTGTGTGTCTGCCAGAGAGTGTTCCATCGATCGTAATAGATGGTAATCAGATGGTGTTACAGCTCTGGAGAATACGCTGGGTGCGGAAGGATTTCCCATTCGAGCTCCAACAATGTTTGTTTAATGATTGAAGAAACATGTGGACGCGCATTATCGTGCAAAAGAGTCACTTCGCGTCTATTGCTGACTATCGCTGGCCTTTCTTGCATCAATTCATCATTCATTCAATTCAATTTGTTCAGTTGTTGCTGGTATCGCTCCCCCGCAACTGTTTCACTCGGTTTTAGAAGCTCATAGTATCACCACACTTTCCATATCCCACCAAATATAGAGCACTGATAATATAGAGCATTGCTTTGTGACTATAAACGTTCCGTGAATTTTTGGTGCCGATGTTGATGGTCGTCCTGGATCAATTCATGATTTTTTTCGCTTTGGGTTACCAAAATAAATTCACTTTTCACCTGCAGTTACAAATCGCCACAAAGAGCTTTTTTCTTTCTGCCTGGTAAGCAAGGACATGGCAATATTCAAGCAATTTGCAATGTTACTTTCACTTCAATTCATGTAAAACCCATTTGCCTTCCTTTTGAATTTTTCCCATGGCGTGTAGGCGTTCCTATGGCGTTTAAAAATTGTTGATTTATTGACATCGAGTTGTTCTGCCAATTGCTTTTCCGTTTGAACGGTGTTTTCATTCAATAATGCTTGCGATTCAGAATCTTCGAATTTTTTCGGTTAACCAGTACGTACTTTGTCATTCAAATCGAAATCATCACTTTTGAATCGTTGAAACTAAAATTTACAGTTATAGTACGATCGAGCTTGATCATTATAAGTTGTAGCAAGCATTTCATGAGCTTTAATTGCCGATTTTTTCAAATTAACCCTTTGCTGTACACACCTATGAATAATGTAATATGGGGACTCCAACGATGAAAACTGCCATCACGCTTATTCTATTGGATTTCTTGATTCGAAAAAGATTGAGGATGTTTTTGAAATCTTCTAAAATAAGAGGCAACAGCTTTTTTTGAATAATTTTAATACGAATATTATTTTGACGTATGAAGCAGAGAATTTTTTGAAAAAATCGAACTCCAAGAAATTTCAATTATTCATGATTATTATTGATATTAAAGAAACTATTTTTCATGTTTAATAGTTTGTTGGGGTCCACTGGATCCCAGTGGATGTACAATAAGGGTTAAACAAAAAAGCAATGAATGTCGAAAATGCAATTTTGTGCGATCCACTTTAAACGCATATAAACAACGAAACTGTCAGTAACAATAGCACGCAAACTGTCATATGTCATACAGAAACGTCAAATCTTCCAATGTTGCCAGACAATTCAACATTCATATTAAGCATTAACTTGTTACTAAAGCCATCTATTGCTAGGGGCAACATCCTAATAGTAGTAAATTTCCAGACATGTCTCGTAGATGAAAGCGAGAAAAAAAAACGTTGACGAGGCGGGAGGGGGGGGGAGGGGAGAAGGACAGATTTGTCCTCGCTATGCTAACGACGCAACTGATGAATCGGAAGAGGGATATTTGCCGATTTTATTAACTTCCCGACCACCGTCGATCCCTACCATGCTGCCAACATCTTATTTGTATTCAATGGACAGGGTCGCGCCGTGTCGTTATGGCCGATACGGGTTAGCCCAACCCTCTCCCCCCCGTCCGCGATAGCAAATTTGTGGGAGAGATAAAACTTGCACCATGTTTTCGTAATCATCGTCGCCGAGTGCGGGCTGAAAGTTCGTGCGGATCGACGCGGAAGGCGAACTGTAATCCGATGAAATTTCACCCGCTTACACCCGCTTTATACTGCTAATTGAAGGACGCCAGTGAGTGCGAATCCTCGAGCTCGCCGAATAATAATGACGCGAGAAAATTGTCTCGTCCTGGAGAAAAAGAGGAGACTGTGCGAAAAGACCCGCGACGAAAAATCGACGGCGCAAAGAGGGAGTAAAAAAGAGAGAGAGAGAGAGAGAGAGAGAGGAGAAAGGAGTATAAATCACTCGCGAGGTCTCCTTACGTCGAAATAAATATATTGAAGGAGATTATATTGAAAGATAAAACATATTTCACGGCAAAAAGAATTTTCTTTCATTGTTAGGCCGAGAAATTTTCAGACTGCCCACGTACATATACGTGCAAACGCACCATACAATTCGTACGTTTAACCTCAACCTCAACAATTCGAACGCTGTGATTGGTCGGTAGCAGGCAATAGGAGTAGAATTTCCAACGTGACGGAAATTCTGTGTCTATTGCTGTGTGCCATCGTTCATTCTGCATTGATACATGGTTCCTGGTATTTCGGAATTCCTTGTTCCTATTCCTTATTTCTATTCCCTGTTTCTATTGCCTGTTGCCCGGCATTGTGTAACAGCCTTTATGCGCGCACGAAACGTTCCACTCCGAGCCTTGTCTACGCGTTAAGCGAAACACACCGCTACGGTAAATTTTGTAAGCGCGCACATGCGCGCGTACTTACGCATACTTACGTGCACTCGCGCGTGCCCGCGCATGTACATACACGCGCGCATCGCGAAGCACGCGTTAAAACAAACAAGAAACTGAGTCCTATCCCAAGATGCCCAAGGCAACCCCCATGCCTTTGCTCTGACTTCTTCTTCTTCTTCTTCTTCTTCTCCTTCTTCTTCTTCTTCTTCTTCGTCTTCGTCTTCTTCGTCTTCCATCTCTTCTTGTTCTTTCTTTTCTTCTTCTTCTTCTTCTTCTTCTTCTTCTTCCTCTCGGTTTTGTTACTCCCCTCTCTCCTTTTTCCTACCGTCGTGCCGCCGCGTACGGTCAGATATTATGCGAGAATTTTAAACGCCGAATATTATGAAAGTCTTTCGCGTAATCTGCCATCCCCTGTCGCCCCATCGTCCAACCCCCTCGTCGCCGCTTTTATCTCCGTCGTTAGCCCGCTGTGACGCACCGTTCTCTCCTCCTTTCGCGGAATTTGTGCGATTAATGCACCGCTACCTTTGCCTGAAGGAGTCGCGTAATTAAAACGTCCGTCACTCTCCGTGTATCTTAGCGCTCGCGCGCGGAAGTGTGTCCTTACGTGTTTGACTTTATTTCGTCGCCGAAGAGAAATCCGGGAAGGATCAAGAAAGAGGTGTGTGTATATATGTCGGTGAGCGTGTTTATGTGTGTGTGTGTGTGTGTGTGGGGAAGAGAGAAAGAGGAAACGCAATGAGCAAACCGCGTTCGCGCCCAGCTAATGTGCATCATCAAGCATCATCGCGATCCTTCTTCGACGATGACGTAATAATAATAATTATTAGATCAATCGGAAAGTTCCATCCGTTTTCTTTGCAAAACATATGGCTTTATTTGAGAAGCAAAATGAAAAAGTACATCAATCAAAATATTGTCCATCGTTAGCGATGACTTTTTTCCATCTTTCGGTCAGCGAGCGAATTCCGCGACGAAAGAATGACTCATCTTTGGAGGCAGTCAGAGACCCATTTTTCGACGTTTTCATAAAAATTGAAGCATTCGTCAGCAAGTGCGTGTGCCATCGACCGAAACAAGTGATAGTCGGAAGGGGCACGGTCTGGTGAATAAGCCGCATGGGGTAACACTTCCCAGCGAGGTGCTTCTAATGTTTTCTTGACAGATTTTGTGACGTGAGGCCGAGCATTGTCATGAAGCAAAATCACTTTATGCTGTCTCGTTTCATATTCTAGTCGTTTTTCGTGCAATTCTCGGCTCAAACGGATCATTTGTTCTTTGTAGAGATCCCCTGTGACTGTTTGACCACTTTTATCTTAAGGGTTGGCCGGGATCGCAAATAGTTTTTCGACGTTTGGGGTTGTCAAAATAAATCCACTTTTCATCCCCAGTAATAATACGATATAAAAAACCCCCTTTTTTTGTTGCCTAGCAAGCAGAATTTCGCAGGTGGTTTTTCGCCTTTCAATGTCATTCATATGGGATTCAGTTCATATGGGATCCATTTTCCTTCCTTGTAAACCTTTCCTCAGGCTTTCAAACGATCGGAAATGACAGATTGAGCACAATTTAATGTTTCTGCAAGTTGCTTTTGCGTTTGACATGGGTCTTCGTCCACCAATGCCTGCAATTCTTCGTCTTCGAATACCCTTGGCTGTGCAGAACGCTCTTTGTCTTCCACATAAAAATCACCACTTTTAAAGCGTCGAAACCTTTCTCTGCATATTTTATCGGAAGGAGCATTATCATCATAAACTTCTACAAGCATTCGATGAACTTCAGCTGCAATTTTCTTCCAATTGAAGCAAAAGATTAACACTTCGCGCAAATTACGCTTATTTGGCTCAAATTTCGACATTTTTGATGCAGTAAAAAACAATATTATTGATGCAAACGTATACCTTTATGTATTGAATGTTATTGGCAGATGTCAAAACAAATCATTGAGCTTCGTTTAGACATTAGAGGTTAACGACAGTTCTAGCTAACGCTACTTGCCGCTAGATGGACGAAACTTTCCGATTTACCTAATATCTTCGAGTCAAGTGACGAATATGTCGTCCTCGTCCGCCCCAGCCCCTTCTTCCTCGTCCTCGCCGAGTCACTGTCGACGGGAAAATAATTACATGCATGTATTATATACGCAGGATGCAACGGAGGGTGCGCGCTTCGAATCGCCATTCGACGACGAGAACACACGCATGCGAAACAATATAAACTTGAAGATTGACCCTTTCAGCGATTCCACACGCGCGCGCGCGCGCACGTGTGTATGTATGTGTGTGTGTGCACGTGCTACATTTAGAAATTCAATCTCGGTTACATCTCGCACACGCGAGAGCACGCGCGGCCTACGAGCCATCGCGGCTTGCGTCCTTTAGGCGGTGACGATGAGTAGTCGCGTTAACCGCGATCATTAATTTCCCTCATTATCGCGATATTATCCGAGCGAGAGCTCAGGCCTCGGGAGTTATCCCGCTGGTGGGTCCCGGCGCGCGGCACGGCACGGCGCGGCGCGGCGCGGCGCGGCGCGACCAGGCGATTCGGCCCCTGCGGGCACGCACGTAGCCGGGGACCACCTTTGCCGCCGACCGAGAAAACCGCCTGGACGGCCCGGTCTCGGGGAACGCGGTGATTTCCGAGCGAGTGAAGAAATGCGGCCGAATTAAAGCTCCGTTTGCTTCGGGGGGGCCACCGCGCCAGGCCCGGCGCGGCGGAGACCCACTCTCGATAGGGGCCGCGGGGATGGAAACGACGTGGCGGTGGGGCCCGGGCGTAATTGGTTCTGCATATTTATGAAGGCGCTCCCAACCGAAAGCGCGAGCGAGCGAGCGAGCACGCGGCGTCCTCCTCATCTTTGTCGTCATCCGCAGCTCCTCTCCGATCGCTCTCGTGTACGCGCGAATCCGCCTCGCAGTTGAATGCGGATGGACGGGTATCGGTGGCTGTGTGACTATTGACTCGGCTTCGCGTTATGCTGGCCGGGAGAGAATACCGCGAACTTTCCGCTCGCGGTTATCGCGAGTACCGACGCCTCGTGGAGGATTCTACATGGGTAAGAATGTCACAACCACCCGCTCGTTTCTGTTGGTATGCGCACTAAAAGAAAGACTTGCGTCTTGTCGTAACACCTGGAACGTTCGCTGCTCGGTGATTGTACGGGGAATAATTTGTGCCTGTAACGTACACGTTATATTACGTGTTACATTTCGTTACGTTGCGACAATGTAACTGTTATGTAACTGTGTTTACTGGGCACATTCTCTAGAGCCAACAAATCAGAGATTTATAATTTGTTGGGTTAATATAACAATACCATTTGTTCCCATTATAAAATTGTTAGCATTATAAAGCAACAAATCATAAATAACAAATCATTTGTTACACTACAACGAAGCTATTTGCTGTCCCACATTAACAAATTATTTGTTGCGGTTACTGGTGTTTTGTTAATCCAACGAAACCTTTTTTACGGGTGACTAAAAATGGAAATGTTTATGGATCGTTCTTGGATATCTGACAAGTAGAGCTCCGCAAAGACGCGAATGTAACCATTTGTGTATGAGAGTGGTAAATATATTTATCATCTTTCTTTCTTTTACATTTTTACGACGCACTGTTTAAAGTTTAATAAAGATAAGTTATGATTTCATATTTTTTTAATACTTATAATATTTTGTTAATACTTACTTTACATATTTCTCGTGGGTTTTACAGTCGATTGTTAATTTTTAATGATTTATAAACAGAAATAAAGCTGAAAAATGCAATTTAAAAAATGAATTTCTTGGAAAGTATTTAAAATTAGAAGTTGAAAATTTTTCAAGCTGAATATTATTCACATGTCAAAAAATATAATAAAATATCAAAATATCAAAAATATATGAAAATATAAATATTTTTTCCAGAATTTTCTATACGTTAGATTTTATTATAAACAAATTATTGTCGGAAATTGAAAAATTTGAAAATCTGAAAAATCTTTATATCTATATTAATATCTAATTTACATTTATTCAGACTTATACTAATTTACAATTATACTATTTTACCCCTACAGGGCGGCCCCCCCCTGTTGGATCAGCCATTTTGAGTTTTTGAAATCTGACTTTAGATGTGTAATCATCGACCCAAAAACATACATACATGAAATGCGAGATTTCATAGAAATCCGTCAGGTAGAAAAAATATGCTATGTAAAGGATTAACAATCTAATCCGCGCGTCCTTTCTATGGAACGAGCAACAATAGATTCAAAGGGGTTAAATTGTTTTTATAACGAACACTGGGTAAATCGAATAGGTTAACACGTGGATAAGTACGGAATGGTATTTCGTATAGCGTATGGGTCGCACATATGATGCATGAATCAGGGCGGATGTAAATCGGATAACGTGCGGATTACATTTGCAGAAGTCTAATATCTTGCACACGTCTTAAGCCTGATTCTCACTATCCTTTTACGAGTAAGCACCAGCAGACGCGAGACACTGAAAACATCTTGAGAAATTTTTATGCTGTGGGTATATCGGTATTTACACATTTGAATATATTTTTATTGTATTCAAGTTATTATAGATATCAATAAGTATGTAATAGATACTAATGGTGTTGTGCTTAGATAATTTTTAAATTATCTAGATAAAGAAATAAGATGATTTATGTTAATTCCTTTTAACATACTATCTTAATTATAGATGAATCCCGATACAATCTCCGTCTCAATGTCGTCTAATATATGTAGCGCGAATATCTGCGATGTGAAAACAAGTATTTCAATATTCTGCACATTTCTGCACATAATATAAATTAAAAATTATCTGTAAACTTTATTTAATTTGTAAAACTGACATCTTTTTAATAAAAAAAAAAAAAAATGCATACGAAGATAATATATTTCCATTATCTGGATAAATATAATGATGTCAGAACTTTATCTGCATAATTATCTATATAATTTTATCTAGATAAAAATGAACACTGGATATTGATGTATACAATGAGACAATTCCAATATCTCGCTAAAATTGTATT
Source organism: Harpegnathos saltator (assembly GCF_003227715.2). Classification (NCBI taxonomy): domain Eukaryota; kingdom Metazoa; phylum Arthropoda; class Insecta; order Hymenoptera; family Formicidae; genus Harpegnathos; species Harpegnathos saltator. The sequence goes on along the minus strand of NW_020229969.1, from coordinate 265,060 downwards.
CTGGAATATTGTCTCAGCATGTTTGGATTTTTCGAGAAGTCACACTACTTTATAAATTTCGGTACATTTGTTTTCGGGATAACGCGTGTTTGCCGTACGAAGTGTACTTCAGTCACATGCGATCGCATCGCAACCAAGAATGAGCGGTAAGAGACAGCTATGTACAGTGATACAGATTACTTGCAGTGGGAAAAAATAACACGAAGCAAGAGCGGGATAAGTGAGGATAAGTCGACGATTTCGCGGAGCAGAACGAGAAGATGCATCGATGATCCCGTGAAGATAGAAGCGCTGTAATTTCTGGTGCGAAATCATTTCCCGCGCGTCCCTGTTACCGCGCGATGCTGTGCACTCATACATATATGCTCATGACACGTACACACCTATACACACACATACGCGCGCACACATGATCGTGCACCATGTGCGCCCGAGGGGAAAAGCCTTGTTTTGTTTTCTCTCTATCGGTGCCAGTGAACGTCGCCATTTGTATCGTCGAGCGGATACATTTTTCAGTTAACTTCGGCCCGTCGCACTCTCTCTGGCCCGCTAGTCCGGCTGGTTTGGCTGGCGAAGATGGGATTTTGCGAGTCGCGGATCGAAACCGCTGTTTCGCAAATTGTTTTTTATCGGAGAGGAGCGCGATCTACCGAGGATGTTGCGCGATAATTAACCCGCAAACTGATATATTCGAAAAAATCATACTAACGGTAATATCGGTTTTACGGACTATCACGTTCCCACTAACTTTCAAAATATGTTTTACAATGAAAGATATATGTTTTCAATTATTGTTTACAGGGTAATGAAAATAAATTATGATTTCACATTTTTTTACATATATTATTTTTATATTTTATACTTTATATTTTATTTTTTTTTTTCTATATTTTATAATCACTTTATACGTTTTCCGTGAGTTCTACAGTCGATTGTACATTTTTTATTATTTATAAGCAAATAAAGTCATACAGTCGATTGTACATTTTTTATTATTTATAAGCAAATAAAGTTGAAAAAGACGATTTAAAAAAATAGATTTCTTGGAAAGTATATAGAATTAAAGGCTGAAAATTTTACTGAATATTCCTCACACATTAAAATATAATATATATTTTTTCCAGAATTTTCTGTATATAAAATTTTTTATAAACAAATTGTTCTCGAAAACTGGAAAGCGATAATCTGAGAAACATCATTTACCATATATCGTGTTATATATGACTTGCATTTATTCAGATTTATACTATATAGGATATAATTTACCCCTACAAGGCAACCAAAATATTGAATTTGCCATTTTGAGTTTTTGAAATCTGGCTTCAGATTTGTGATCAATTCAATATTCCGAATACTTGTGGACCGAAAAAGATGTTTTTATGTAAGAGTTAGCAAAGAATCTTGTATACAAAAGAAATAAAATATATTAGGTGTACAAACGAATAATCCAAACTTGTTTAAGCGGCTAAGAAATTAAGTTCCAACTAATCAAATTTCTCCGCTCTTTTACAGTTATATAGTGTTGGCATATAACTATTAAAAATTACATTTAGTATGACGGAAGTTTCAACATAGCCTCAACAATTATTCAGTTCAGCACAGTGAAAAATGGCAACAGATAAGGTGCGTATCTGATACTGCGTTCATTACAAATTCCAACAAGGACAAAATGCTGCAAGAGCATGCGAATCGATTTATTCCTTTCTCGGCGAAAGTCTTGTATCGTACGATGTGTGTTCATTTTGGTTTAGATTTTGGTTTAAAAGCGACGTTTTCCTTGTAAAATAAAAGAGCTCGCCCGTTTTGCGGCAGCTTTCCCTATAATGGAATTCCTTCCGAAGTAAAGTCAAGTGGAGTTAACAGCACTCCAACAGATCAAAGTCTTCACCGACATCCGCTCGAACCATGCGACGAAAGTACTTTGGTTTACTCGTCGTTAGCATACATCATGTTCATGCACATGGTAGATGTCTCGAATAGATTCCCACGACAAATATGCGGAGAACGGCGCACTGACGAATTCAGGCCGCAAGAAAATTCCCCTCGTAAAAAAGGGAGGGGCGAATGTCGCGAATTTTCCCGCGAAGAATCGGCCGTCCCGCTAGCGCGACATGAAACGGGATGAGCCGCGGAAGAAACCGGCGCGCCGGCGAGAAGGAATGAAAATCTCCCCGGGGGGCATCGAACGTCCGCGAGACACGCTTCGCACAGGCTGGTACCACCCATGGGGATTCCCGTCTGTCCGTCCGTCCGACCGTCCTATCCCGTCCGAAACACGAAGAGCCGTAGTCCGGGGTTACACGTCGATGAATTGGCCCGTTTACGTGCCGCGAAGCACTATGATTTAAGACGCATAGAGAGCAGTCAAATACAATACCTATCCGCGCAGTAGCGCGCAGAAATCGCGCGACCAAAAGTGAGCACGCTTTCGTTCGCGACGAGAGGAGCCTGCGAGGAACGATAATAATAATATAAAGTTATAGTAAAGTAATAATAATAATATAATAATAAAACAACAACGACAACAACAACAACAACAATGATGATGATGATGATGATGATAACAATAATAACAACGATAACGATGACAACGATGACGACGACGACAAAGACAACAACAACAACCATAACGACAACAGTAATAATAATAATAACAATAACAATAACAATAACAACAACAATAACAATAACAACAATAACAATAATGACGATGACTCGCGATAATTGTCCCATTTTCTCAGTATTATCGCACGTAAAGTATCTGTCGAGCAAAGCGCGTTACTGTTTTCAACACATTGTGGGTGCCACTATAATTTCTATGGACAACGTCAAGTTATTGATTGTTGAATTTACATAAAAATTTTATAGGATATTTGCAGATATAACATGAATTCTGAATAAAGTTGTCAACTCTGTCCCGAGGTCGGTTAATCGATTACGATAATAATTAAGGATCGTACGCTTTTACCGAATATGTGAGTACTTTGTCTAAAATCAAAACAGTAAAAAAATTCGTGCCTGTTTTCTTCGAGCTTTGCAAACAGTTTGCACTTTTGTAGCAACAGTTGCGTTCTTTTTCCGATACAAATATCTATTAGCTGGTTTCCTTCAATTGCTGTCGATTATATGTGTAATTTATTACAATTACAATCACATTATCGCTCAAACGTTTGGAATATTTTATAATTACGCAATAAAACCATGTTGCTTTTTCAAGTATTATTTCATTTGGTATGTCGATATAATTATAAGATGTTTATAGCTTTTAAGCGACAGTATTATACGTTTTAATTAATAAATGTGAATTAATTTAAACGTGAATTAATGAGTTGCGAAGTCATATTGCCTGCCATTCATAATCCTCGCAGACGTTAAGGAGTTGAAAAAAAGGAATTGAAAAAAAACTAGACAACTTATCGCCAGAAAATCTTTTCCCGAGAGAGGGAGAGAGAGAGAGAGAGGGAGAGGGAGAGAGAGAGAGAGAGAGCAGAGAGAGAGAGAGAGAGAGAGAGAGAGAGAGAGAGAGAGAGAGAGAAAACGCGCCAGCTCGAGGACAATCTTATACTCAAGATTGTCCCTGCGAAGGAGTCCGCAATCGGAAGATTCGTCGTATTAAGTAAATCTATTAGATTACAAAGAACTTAAAAACTCTCACTCCCGCTTCCTGAGGTGGATGCTTGTCACCGTCATGCCGGTGCTTTAAAGATTATTGTTGGTTTACCCCGAGCGTACACGGAGCGGCAAAACAGGGGCGCGGACGGCGCGGAGCAAATATGGATAACCCAAATAAGCCGAAATAACGTTTCGCGTACGAGACACCGAGGCACGACATTAATTTACCAGCGTTAGCGGCACGCGGTGCGCGCACGCTCGCTCGCTCGCTAGCGCAAAGCTTGTTTGATATTTCTTCCGATGCAGCAAGAATAATAATCCGAGAGAGGGTTGCGCGCATCTACGCGCACTCCCGTCCCTCCCGTCCCTCCGCCATAAACGTTGCACGCGTAGTCTTTCAACGATGACGACGACGACGACGACGACGACGCCGACAACGAGAGGCAGAGTGCGCGCGCGCGCTCCTATAAATCGCGTTTCTATCTCGACGAGGAAGCTCATAAACTTAAAGCGCGAGTGCGCGCGGATATACTTTGCTCGAAATACGCTCCCGACGCCAGGTTAAGACGCGATTTACATACGCGCGAGGAGACGTTAGAATTTGAAGTCGAATATAGTCGGTTACAGACGGCCGTAGAAAAGGCCGTAAATGCGACCGCGTATACAGGGTGGGACATTCAAATTGAGGCACCTAAATATATAAGAAGTAGAAAAAAATGATGAGAAGTATTGTAGCGCTATTGGCTCGACCTTTGGGCGGAGCGTCAAGGTGAGACGAAAGTTAACTTTGCATTTTTTAACAGGACCCTAATTTTCTAAGCCACACATTCAAGGTCACTGGAGATCAAATGACGGGAGACGGATTTTAAATCACAAAATCGGGATAATTTTCAATAGCTCGGGAAATATTAGACAGTAATAGGTAGGTAGGTAGAGCGAAGCGGAGCAGTTCCTTGGCCTGCCTGTCCAGCACATTTAATTCATCAGATTTTTTTCTACGGGGTCTTCTTAAGGAGAACAGTATATCAAGACCGCATTGGAAACGCTTGTCACAGGAATACGTTGTTAGGTGTTCACCAATCTTTCGTTCAACGTATTCAAAAGTTGAACGAAGTTGATGGTCATCTTTTCATGAGCATTTAGTAAAATAAATGCAAATAAATTGGAAATTATCTTGATTTAACGATTTAAACTCTGTTTTCCATCATTCGACTTCTAATGATCTTGAGTGTATGGTTTAACCCTTTAACGCCCGACTTTTTTATGTGTATTTTTTTTATAAGTGTTTTAAGAATAAAATTTGAGTTTTTTTGAACTGAGACTGCAAGTAGTGATAACCAAAAAAAGATATCAGAATTTTATATTGTTTCTTTTTATCGTTCGTTTTTTGTTTATTGGTAAATATGACTTGGATCCTAAGAGCATATACGAAATGAGCAATCTAGACAGAGAAAAATGTAGGGTAATCTATGCGACATAACTCTGATAGCCAGCTTAACATTTTCTTGAGCCGAAACTTTACTATATTTGTGAGTGAAGTTTATCATTCGAAGCGTCAAGCTTACTATTTCGGAAGAATATCTTCACCGTTTCACCATTTAGATAGTCAATCGTCCCTTCATTTTTCGCCGCATAAAAAATTGTAGGTCACCAGGTTTCACGGAAATAGGTTGATTTCTTGATTTTCGTATCCACCTTTATTGGATTCGCCATTTTGAATTTCTGTATTCTTTTAATTTCACATTTTGCATCTGAGAAAGCTTCCAAATGTGTAATATTATAACAGATATCAATCCATTCATTTGTAGTGCACTTCTAAATGTAGTCAGTAACAATGCCAACTATGCCTACTTGGAATTTGACAAAACATGTTATCATTAAAACTGAGCTAAAAACAGACTAAACCGTATCTACATACAATCTATATACCATTTTCTAGAAGAAGAAATCACCTTTGCCACAGTGATGCAAAGAAAACGAAAATAGTTCCTTTTTTGACTAAGTTATGGATTCTTAAATGCGTTTCTGGTAACTACAGTTTAAACAACGCCAGTAGGCGTTAAAGGGTTAAAAGATTAGGATCCCATTAAGAAATATAACGTTGACCTTTATTCCACGTTGACACTCTATCCAAAAGTCAAACGCCATAGTACCACAGTGCGTCTCTTTTGAGACTCTACAACTTTTCCTGAAACATTTCTTCTGATTTTGCTTTATTCTTCTCCCTTTGCTTTCTATATTTAGGCGTCTCAGTTTAAATGTTCCACCCTGTATATATACAGAAAATTATCTCTCTTCGTCGTTGCCGTCGTTGCCTCGTCGATCGTCTCTCGAACATGTAACTCGACATTGTTTCGAGAACGTATTTTGTACCTTCCACCACGTGCCGCATCGGAAGAACAGCGGGACGGAAAAGCCGTGTTTTGCGTCGCAGTTGCTCGTTACCGTAATTCAGTAAACGTATGCACATATGGATAAGCATGAATACGGAAAAATGGTCGTAAATTTATGTCTCTCGGCTGTGGCACGCGATAGTCATGAACAAATACGCATCTACCATCTCTCTTCGCACGGCATTAAGATAAATTACATACGCCGCACTCTTTGCACTCTATTTTACGTTTTTCACGCTGTTTCATCCCGGGAAGAAAGAAGACCCCCGTCGAATTCGTGCGAGCGTGTAGGAATTGATTCAATTTTCATTCGTGGTGCTCGTCAAATCTTCGGAGAAAGGCACGCTCGAACGCATAACCGGCCCGCCGACTCTCTTTGTACCAGTGATCTTCCTTATCGGCTTTTGATGGATTCCTTCGTCCACAAGATGCCGGGGGACAAATTTACTGCCGCTCGTCCAGTTTGACGTCGTTTCGGAAGGAGTGTCTAAACAAACACGCAAACGGCGCTAGCGGTGCCAACGGTATACAAACGATTCGAAGAGAGACACGTGCCGGCAGCGGCAGCCGAATTATTTCGATGCGTGTTATACCGCGCTTTAAACGACGGCGATTTATTTTCACTGTAGCTTCCTAGTAGCTACTTCTTGACTCTCGTCTAAATGCGGCAGGGCTAACGTGCAAGGTCTGTTAATATCGACGTATCAGTACCCGCGTTGCCACAAGATACGGTAGTGGACGATGCAATTAATTAATACGTGGAAAACAACAACGATGTCTTATGTAATTATTAGAGGTTGAATTAGTTAGTTCTCCAGCTAGGTCAATCAGGTCCCCAGCTATAGATAGCTTTAGTGACAGGTTAATGGTTATTACGAATGTTGAAATCTGGTAACATTGCAAGAATCGATACTTCTTCATGACATATGACAGTTTGCTATTGTTACTGATAGTTTCATTGTTTGGATACGTCTAAAATGGATCATACAAAAATTGCATTTTCAACATTCATTACTTTTTTAGTTGATTTGAAAAAATCGACAACTGTGAAGCTCATGAACTTATGATGATCAAGCTTCATCGTATTCCAACTGTAAATTTTGGTTTCAACGATTCAAAAGTGGTGATCTCGATCTGAGTGATGAAGAACGACGTACTGGTCAACCAAAAATATTCGAAGATCCTGAATTGCAAGCATCATTGAACGAAAGCACCGCACAAACAGAAAAACAATTGGCTGAACAACTCAACGTCGATAGATCAATAATTTCTAAACACCTACACACCATGGGAAAAATTAAGAAAAAATTAAAACAAAAAAAAAAAGGAAGGCAAATTGGTTTCACATGAATTGAGTGAAAGAGTCATCGTCGTTGGCGTAAACTTTCGCCACTTTACGCGGCTTTATCCTCTTTTTCATTTCTTCACGCTCCGAAGAGTACAACAAGCAAAATCCCAAAATTGAAAACTCGAGAAACCTGGACAGTTCGTCCTTCGAACCGCCGCATGAAAATTCCCGTGGCCACGGGAAGTCGATCACGAGTCGGACATTTAA